>NC_060288.1:19341767-19547745 GCF_021613505.1 Equus quagga | reverse complement strand
TTTCATTGAGCATAAATTCTTGAGATAAATAAGAAAGATACTGTTATGTTCCATTTTCAGGAAAAGGAAAAAAAAATTGGAAAGGAATTAGCCTAAAAGGAGTCTCTAAGTCTGTGTTTATGTGTAAATTTTTAACTAACTGTCTTACATTAAAGGATGTAGTCCACTTGTGAATGCTAACTTGTTAAAAATGCTTTCTTCAATAACTTTTTCTTTCTTTTAAATTTTTTACTCTTATATCCTCTCATAATATCTCACTTAAAACATACTATTTTTGAAATTTTACATGCTACTAATGTACTTTTGTTTTGTAATTGTGTGTTTAAAAGTTATATATCAGCTGTAAAACTTTTCAGTTTCATACTTAATATTTTTGCCTTTAAATTTAATCTACTATAATCCACTAAATTAAAAAAATTTTAGTGGGAAAGAAATTGGACTTCGTAGCCTTAGAATAATTTATATCAAATACTACAGTACATGAAAGAATAGCCATTTGAAAACTGCTTTAATTTTACAGTAATTAAAAGTTTTGAAATAGCCCAAAGCAAAAACATCGTAAAAGAAATACAGCTAATTGTATAGTGAGGAACTAAATAATGTGATATAACTGTACCACAAGCCAGGTTTGTAGAATAATAATGGTTTACTGTGATGAAGGATGCAGACCAGATTTTCAAAGCAAGTTTTTTTTTTTTTTAA
Organism: Equus quagga; assembly: GCF_021613505.1. Lineage (NCBI taxonomy): Eukaryota > Metazoa > Chordata > Mammalia > Perissodactyla > Equidae > Equus > Equus quagga. The sequence goes on along the minus strand of NC_060288.1, from coordinate 19,547,043 downwards.
AGATTTTATTTTTCCTTTTTCTCCCCAAAGCCCCCTGGTACATAGTTGTCTATTTTAGTTGTGGGTCCTTCTAGTTGTGGCGTGTGGGACACCACCTCAGTGTGGCCTGACGAGCAGTGCCATGTCCGTGCCCAGGATTCAAACGGGTGAAACCCTGGGCTGCTAAAGCAGAGTGCGTGAACTTAACCACTCGGCCATGGGGCCGGCCCCCAAAGCAAGTTTCTTAACACCTAAACATTTCTTCAGTATTGTAGAAGATGGTTAGATGCAGAAGATGAGGGCGCTGGGGAGCTTTAGAGGGCTTCACATATTCTCAGGAATTATTCTCAGATTATCAAATTAACGTAATGACTTTAAAAATAGTATAATGACATTTTGAAATGCCTTATTGTTTAAGGATCTGCCAGAATAGGGGGTGCCTCCTTTTCTCTAGGAAACATCAGATTTGATTATTTTAAGGCAATGTTAAGAAATCTTCATTATGTGGAGAGGTATTTTTTGACTTTTTACTATTTGAACTTTATGATAAATTTTAAAATTAAACAAGTAATGATCAGGAAGTTACAAATGAGATTTTTAAAAAAATAGAAGCATAGCTGTTGTAATTTTGCTCAAGAAATATATTTATCACCAACTGAAAATATGAGTCAAACTAATAATTTATTATGAGATAGCTATGATAATGGCTTTAGCCCTTTAAGATAGCCAAATTTTAAATACTTTAGGTATTAAGTTTTCAGTTATTTATTTTCTTCTGGAATTCTTAAAATCCAAAGATCTCTTTTTGAAACCAATATGAGCTATCACGTATCATGCATGTCATATTTGCAAATCAATAAAAACTTTACAAAAGACATAGTTTATCAAGTGTTCTTAGTCGCTGCTGGGAGAGGGGAGAGGATGGAGGCAATCTGATAGGGACATCTAATAAATTCAGCAGACACAAAAGGATTTGGTCCCTAGTAATCAAATGTAAAACTGCAATAGCAGATGCTAGGAAGTTCTAAAATTCTAATTTAGGTTCATAGGTTTTCTTCTTATCAATTCATGAAATCTTTTTTTTTTATTTTAAAGATTTTATTTTTTCCTTTTTCTCCCCAAAGCCCCCCGGTACATAGTTGTATATTCTTCGTTGTGGGTTCTTCTAGTTGTGGCATGTGGGACGCTGCCTCAGCGTGGTCCGACGAGCAGTGCCATGTCCGCGCCCAGGATTCGAACCAACAAAACACTGGGCCGCCTGCAGTGGAGCACGCGCACCCAACCACTCGGCCACGGGGCCAGCCCAATTCATGAAATCTTTTGTTGAGTACCTGTACTGGGTTGAATTGTGCCCTCCAAAATGATATCTTTAATCTTAATTTCCTTTACCTGTGAAGGTAATCTTATTTGGAAGAAGAGTCTTTGTAGACGTAATCAAGTTAAGATTCTCTTTATATAGCAGTCCCCTCTGATCCATGGTTTTGCTTTCTGCCATTTGTTACTAACACTAAATGGAAAATTCCAGAAATAAACAATTCATAAGTTTTAAATTGCACGCTCTTCTGAGTAGCGTGATGAAATCTTGTACTGTCCCTCTTTGTCCTGCCTGGGACATGGATCATCCCTTTGTCCAACAATCCATGCTGTGTATGCTACCCGTCCTGTCACTTAGTAGCTGTCTCAGTCATCAGATGGATTGTCATGGTATCGCAGTACTTGTGTTCAAGTCACCCTTATTTTATTTAATAATGGCCCCAAAATGCAAGAGTAGTGATGCTGGCAATTCAGATATGCCAAAGAGAAGCCATAAAGTGCTTCCTTTAAGTGAAAATGTGAAAGTTCTCAACTTAATAAGGAAAGAAAAAAAAATCATATGCTGAAGTTGCTAAGATCTACGGTAACTTTTATTACGGCATATTGTTACAATTCTTCTATCTTATTACTAGTTATTGTTGTTAATCTCTTACTGTGCCTAATTTATAAATTAAACTTTATCATAGATATGTATGTATAGGAAAAAACATAGTATATATAGGGTTTGATACTATCCATGGTTTCAAGCCTCCACTAGGCGTCTTGGAACACATCGCCCGTGGATAAGGGAGGACTATGTATGAAGAAGGAAACTGGGACACAGAGACACACAGAGGGAAGACAGCCATGTGAAAAGGGAGGCAGAAGTAGGGTTAAGATGCCACAAGCCAAGGGATGCAAGGATTGCTGGCAACCACCAGAAGCTGAAAGAGGCAAGGAAAGATTCTTCTGGAGAGCATTTCAGAGGGAGCATGACCCTGCCGACACCTTGATTTCAGACTTCTGTCCTCCAGAAATGTGAGACAATAAACTTCTCTTGTTCTAAGCCATCCAGTTTGTGGTAATTTGTTACAGCAGCCCTGTGAAACCAATATGGTACCCAACTACCTACCAAGCACTGTTACAGCAGTAAATAAAACAGATCAGGTCCCTCACTTCATGGTGCTTACATAGATAGTGGTGAGGGCGGGCAGACAATAGACACATACATTTCATTATATTTGAATGTATATTTTTATGAATATATAATATATTCATAATTAAACCATTATAATAGAGATATGGGATGTATAGGGGCAGAGGAGATGGCTGTTATTTTATATATCATATCCAGGGAAGGTATCTCTGAAAAGGTGATATGTGAACAGACCTGAAAGATATGAGGGAGCAAACGATGGACATTTTCAAGAGGAGAGCATTCCGGATAGGGGGAACAGCAAGTGCAATTTCCCTGAGAAATAAATGTATTTTGGTGTGATCAAGGAATACCAAAGCAGCTAATACGGCCATAGGAAAGGGGACAAGGGGGGGAATAGGGGAAAGGAGGTGCGAGGGAGTGAGGTCTTGCAGATTATGTAAAACCTTGTAGATGGACGACTGTAAATTCTGGTTTGCCCGGGAAAGGCTCAGTTTAGACTGTTGTCCCAGTGTCATTCTCAAAAATGTTCTGATTTGGAATACTGGAATCTTCCAGTGGTGGCTGGGACCAGATGGCAGCAACAGAGGTGCTAGAGGTGGTTAGATGTATACATTTTGACTGTAGAGCCTTTCTTTGAGAAAGCTACTTTGCCTCTCTACTCTAACTTCCTTTAGTTAACAGTAAATATTGTAATTTCTCTTCTAAAGGCATCCTGAAGATTAGCTTATGGCAGAGCCATGAGATTACATGTGTTGACTGTGTCAGCAATTTTTTAAAAATGTTTAATTGGCATATATTAATGTATTAACATAGAGGTAGCATTCATATAAAAACAGATTGTTGCTAAATTGTTTTCTCTCGTTAAATAAGCTACAAATTATTTTTAATCTATTTCTCTTGGCACTTGTTTCAGTATAAAAGGCTACAATGATTTCAAGTGAATTCTTTCTATCTAATCATGTGTATTAATTTGAAACATATGAAACTACCATTTTTGTAGGTTAAAAGTGTTCAAACATATGTTTTTTCTTATAGTTTAACCTAATATGTTAAGAAAGAAACAACCAAATACTAAGGAAAGAGGCTCAGGAGACTTAAGGGGGCCCTGGAGACTGCACGTCACCTGACACACCTGTGTTTATTTTCTTATTTTTCATGGTGAAGGTTAGGAAATAAAATCCAGGAACTGATTATATTATGGTAGAATGTTTCATGATCCTCAGACGCAAATACAATAGTCTGGTTACGAATAACTGTTTTCCTCATTTTTCCAACCCACATGCTGGACTTATGGAGGTGAGCCCTTCTCCCCTGCTGGGTCTCTGAATGTGAGTGATCTGCAGCCTTGCAGAGGTACATTCTATCGGGCTGGCGACTCTGCTCTTCTGTGTAATGCCCCAGACCATGCCTGCTGTTTGGCATCTTTGTGGGAGTAGAGCAATTGTACCAAAGGCGCACTCAGCAATTTTTTTCTGTCATTATTAAAATAATATTCTCACAATTGTGTAGGAAGATACTAAAACATGCCGTAGGTCTGTAATTTTCTGGTGATAGAGATTAGAAGAATAGAATCCATTAGATTTTCAAAATTTTAAGAATTTCTAAGAATGGTTAGAAAATGTGTGCTGGAACTTTCACACTCTAGTTCATTTGTTTCAATTAAGAAGACTTCTTTACAAATACACTTTTCCTGCTGTAATTCAGTTTAAATGGATGGCTATTATTTCTTAATAAAATCCCTGACTATTGATTTATAATTGATCTAACCCTTTGCACTATTCAATGTTTAAAAAAATTCAGGCACAATAAATAAGGGATAAATTTTGTTCTGATGTTTAGCAGTTGAAAGATGCTAGATAATTTTTAACTGATATGAAAAGGTACCTCACAGATATACCTATATCTGGTTTTAATTGGTGGTAAAATATATATAACATAAAATTGACCATTTTGACCATTTTTAAATATACAGTTCAGTGGCATTAAGTTCATTCACAATGTTGTGCAACCATCACCGCCATCCATCTCCAGAACTTTTTGGTCTTCCCAAAATGAAATTCTGTATCCATTAAACAATAACTTTTCATTCCCCCCTCCTCCCAGCTCCTGGCGACCACCATTCTACTTTCTGTCTCTATGCACTTGACTGCTCTAGGTACCTCATATAAGTGGGATCTTACAGTATTTGTTCTTTGGTGTCTGGTTCATTTCACTTGGCATAATGTCTTCAAAGGTTAGTATTTCATTGTGTGTATATATCACATTCTGTTCATCCATTCATCCATTGGTGGACATTTGGGTTGTTTTCACCTTTTGGTTATTGTGAATAATGCTGCCATAAATATTGGTGTACAAATATCTATTTGAGTCCCTGCTTTCAATGATATCTGATTTTTACAGTATGGAGGTTTATTTTTTTTCCTAAAATTAGAATTTTTAAATCACAATTTTACCACAAGTTTACATAGTACTGAACAATACGTTAACTGAGAGAATTAGCAATAGTATTAAAATCCAATGATAATTACCTTTCTATCTTGAAAAAGGGTAAATAATTCCGAAGCAGGTCAGTGTAGCAGAAAACGCTAACCTTGAAGATATTTATGATTCAAGTAGGAAAATACTACATATATTTTATAAACAAATAAGATAAGCTCTGGTCGTCCACAGAGAACTGTTTCTTCTTCATGATCTTTAGAGAGCATTATTCACCATCTCAGCTTTTTGTAGGAAAAATCAGTCTTAAGTTTCCAATGAAATACTATTTAAAATTATTGACATTTAGTACAGACAATAGTAGCTATATTGACAACCTAGATTGTTTTTTCAAATATGATTTATGGAGTGTGGTTATTGAAGGTAATTGGATTTTTTTTTCTTTTTTCCTCCTACTTTTTTCCTATCTTTCATTTTGATGGAGAAAAGGAGGCACATGTTTTAGAGACTTGTATTTTGTTAGGCCTTAATTGCATATAATTATGTTTAAATGAACACGATTAGACCACTGGTATAGCTAAATCTATAAGAAAATAAATCCTACTGTAGCAGTGTTTGAGTACCATGCCTAATTTGAAAGGTGGAAATGTCTTCATTCCTTATATATCTAAGGTAAATTATTGTAATTGTAGTAAGAATTTATTCTTCTGCAGGCTCTTTATTCACAAATGGAGTCTTGACAGGCGTCCAATGGTAATGACAGGTCCTTCCATGAACTCCCAGACAAAGGAAACGTGGAACTACCCCCAGGATCAGAATGAAAATGGATTTGTTTATAACATCACACGTCTTTGGTTGAGGGTATTCATTTCAACCTGAAGTGTTGCTAACTTTGTAGATCTGACCTCCACATCTGCAAATGCAAAGTTCAGGACACGACAGCCTTGAAACTGATGGCTCTTTAGTGCAGTCGGTGGTGGCATCTTAAAGACGATGATTTTACCTTTCGTGACAACAATAAAGGCTACCTAGGAAAGTTTTTCTAAATATAATTCCAAGATTATTTTATCAATAAAAATATTAATTGATAGCAAACCTATTCACCTTTTCTGCTCCACTTGCTCTTGTTTCTGTTCGTTTGCCATTTTCTTCTCACCTTAGTTCTATCTTATTTAAAAGCTCGTGGGGTGGGGGTGTCTCTTTTTTACATTGGAGAACATTTAAAATGCCGTAATTAAACTTAATTTTTTCTACATTTTAATATAAGCTAATATTTTAAATACAATTAAATATATTTAATATAAGCTATATATAAAAGAATCTAGTATACATAACACCTGGCATTAAGTAGGTACCCAATACATGTTTAAATTTTAAAGAAAAATAGTTACTAAAATAATAGAAAGAGTGAAATACCAGTTTTCCTAAATTGTTGCTACAAATTGTATCATATGAATGTATTAAAGAATGACTTACTGAAAAAAACAGGTCTATGAACGCTTATTAGAGCTTTTCTGTAATGAGTAATTGTATGTGTTCTTATGTTTTATCTAATTTCTTTGCCCATTTAGCCATGTAATTTACTCAGCACGTCTGTACATTTTGATTATTTTGTTTACAATGTTGGATAAGAGGGTTAAGTCATAACAAATAAATTACACATTTTCATAGTAAATTAATTAGTATTATATGGATTTCTGCCCAGTGCTATAATACAGAACATTTGGTCTTTAGTGTTTTCTTTAGGCTGTTAAGCACATATGGACACAGAATGAAATTTAAAGCATGCCTTCCTTCAGTGGGAAGAACTCTTTTAAAAGAAATAAGCAAAATATTACGCCTATACCTTTCCCATGTGCGTGAACAAGGCTTGCCAACCTGTGGGCTTCTTCGGAGAACGATCGGGCAAGGATAAGGCTCTTTTGTTGGACAATCTCCCTTGTGAGTCTCTGAAGATCTTTTCTGTGAGGCTATTCATTCCTCCAGAGAGGACTCCCATGGTCTCTTGCCTGGAAAGTGGCGTGAGGAGTATGGAGCTGGCTGCCTGGCTGCTGGGATAGGAGTAGCCAGGTCGGGGGGTCTCTCCCCTGCCCTCCATTGTGCCCGTGGTCATGCTCAACCTGGAGTCTCTCTGGTTCAACCCCAAAGGAAAGTAAGCCTTCTGTTTGCTGATGGGCTGGGAGGAGCAGTATTCACGTGGCTGCTCAAAGTTTAGGTGAGGATCTGGGTGTCAGCCCATCACTTCCACCCTGCCTTCAAGCCTGCTGTGCCTCCAACCCCACACCCATCTGGGGAATTGCAATGCACCTGAGTTGCTTCTCGTGGTATTCTTCTGGATGCCACTTGTTATTCAGTTGTAGCAGCTTTGCCAACTCCCTCACATGCTTTTTATCACCTCCAAACTCATTGTCATCGCATGCCAGGTGTTTTCTCTCTCCCTTTCTCTTCGACCTTGTCAACTCATGTCTTTTCCATTTTTCTTTACTTTTTTGCTAGTGGGATTTCTTGAGAAAGAAAAAATAAATTCACGTGTTCAATCCAACAGAAAGTCCCTAACTCCTTCTTGACTCTTATTTTCAAAGATACGCTTAGCCCATGGTTTTCCCCTTGACCAGGATAAGCATGGAGGAGGCAGTACGTCGTCACTGCAAACAGACTGTAGTATTATGGCAAGGAAATCACATTCTCCCCTCTGGGAAAGGTTTGCCCTCCTGCGGAAAATTTTCTGCAGAGGCAACAACTAAACATTTTTCAGGGTCACCACAATAAGTCAGATGCTGGGGATATGACCATTAGCAAGGTGTGGCCTTTGCCTTCCAATATCTCATTGTAAGCAAAATCGCATGGACCTAGGGAAGCAGTTGGAGAGGGACATGTAACAACTGACCAAAAGATAATTCCTTCACCTGGCTCAGCGCCTAGAACATAGTAGTTGGGCAAACAATGTTTATTGAGTGAATAAATGCTACACTGGTCTGTAAATACAGTATGGGACCACAATGGAGGAAGTAATTAATTTTGTTCTGAGGGGTGGTTTGGGAAACTTTAGTTTTATAGTTAATTACATATGGTTTCATGTAACTTAATTTATATTGTCTTTAATTCTCATTTTAATATTTTTATTTCTTCCTCAAAACATTGCCTTGTTGAGGCAACTATATATATTTTTTTATTTTTTATTTTAAAGATTTTATTTTTTTCCTTTTTCTCCCCAAAGCCCCCCAGTACATAGTTGTATATTCTTCCTTGTGGGTCCTTCTACTTGTGGCATGTGGGACGCTGCCTCAGCGTGGCTTGATGAGCAGTGTCATGTCCACGCCCAGGATTCAAACCAATGAAACACTGGGCCGCCTGCAGCGGAGCGCGCGAACTTAACCACTCGGCTACGGGGTCAGCCCCATAGGCAACTATATTTTATTCTTCCACAGCATGTAGCGTAGTGTTGAGCAGATAGCTGAGGAGAAGTAAATGCTCACCGATGCTACCATGCCCTAGGACCGCTCCAGTTTTAGTGCAGCTGTCTTCTCTCCCGCCAGGTTAACCTAACGTTCCTTAGGAGAAGTACATGACTCAGGAATAAACAAGTCACAGCCGTGTTCAGGAGTGAGCATGATGTTCACTGGAGCAGGCCGAGTAGGAGGGCCTCTATACCTCTCTGTGGCCTGTTTCCCTGTTTATAGCAGGGTTTATATGTATATAGAGAGGAAGGCCATGTAGAGTACAGGTTAGGGCCATGGGCCTTCAAGGGGGAAAGCCCTCGGCTCAATTGCTGGGTCTTCCATGTAGCTGTTGTGTGATCTTAGGGAAGTGACAACCTCTCTGATCTATCCATTTGTGTGATGAAGATAATAGTGCTTGCCTTATAGGATTATTTGAGGATTAGGTAAGGTGCTCCTAATATGCATAGCACAGCTCTAGGTATGTAGTAAAAAAAGTCAGCCATAAGTAAAAATGTGTGAAGTAAAATTATACAGTTATATCTAGCAGATTCTTTACTACTCTCAGCAATACACAAATTTCACATATTCTAAAAATTCGCATTGAATTTTACAACACTTCCCAAGGTGGCCATGCATGCTCTTGGTCAGTGAATATAAGTGCCCCTCCCATTCTATAACTGTTTTTGTCGACCACAGAAGGACTGAGAACTAACAACCTACTTTATTAACAGGAACTAAAAAAAATTTGTCTACTAAGTCTTTAAAACAGGGGCCAGCCCAGTGGCGTAGCGGTTAAGTTCACATGCTCTGCTTTGGTGGCCTGGGGTTCCCCGGTTGGGATCCTGGGTGCGGACCTAGCACCGCTTATCGGGCTATGCTGTGGTAGGTGTCCCACATATAAAGTAGAGGAAGATGGGCACGGATATTGGCTCAGGGCCAGTCTTCCTCAAAAAAAAAAAGAAAAAAGAAAAAGAGAAAGTCCTTAAAACATTGCTTCTCAAACTTTGCTGAACACTGGAATCAGCTGGAAGTCTTTAAAAAATTCCAGGGCCTGCTGCATATGACTTTTAGACATTTGATTCAATTCCTGGGGATGGATATTTTTTTTTAAAGCCCCCCAAATGATCCTAATGGGCAGCAAACTTTAGAAACCACTCCTTTAATTACATAAAAATTGTGAAAGAGATTCATGAAAAGGGGTCACAGGTTGTATAAGAATAAAATTAGGCTAACAAATAAATGATTCAGTTGGTCTCAGTTCTTTTTTTTAGCGGAAACCTTAGGTGTAAAATTTGTTTGAAGATTATGCAGATATTTCTGTCCTCCTAGGCTCCTTAGCTTCTAAAATTGATGAAAATTCACCGCTGGCAGCACACAGAAGTTATGCTGAGGATGAGCAAAATTTTTCATTGAGACTCATGACTTCAAGATTGATTTTAAAAATAATCTCAAGAAGAGAGAAAGTTAATTTTCCTCTACACCTTTAAACAGAGCTTAAAGTTTTATATTTTCTTGATATCTTGCCTATACATTGACATTAAGAAAAACAATGCATATCACCTCCTGTTGCTTATAACTTTTTCTTTCTTCTTCTTTTAAAAATAAAAGCATATACAAAATGAGTACTGTTCATTTAGCACTAGTCGTATGCGAGGGTGTCTAAAAATATTGCACCCAAATCGACACAGTCCTGTAAGGTGGGGATTATGATTTCCATTTTACAGATCAGGAGCATTTTTAGTAAGTTGCCTAAGGTCACACAACTAGGAAGAGGCTCAGACGAAACATGTACCTAGGTCTTTGTGCTTATAGAATCTTTGCCTTTTCCACACCTTCTTACAAGCAGCACTTAGGACCACACAAAGAGTCAGAGTCCCTCCTCCATTTTTGCAAGTGAACAGGTGCAGTTCTATTTAGGTAGCAGTGAGCATCATTCTGTGGCGGGGGGAGGCCTGGGAAAGCTCAGGAGAATTTCCTTAGCCACTCTCACATTAGAGATGGCCTGGATGGCCTTGGGTCTGAACCCAACTCTGGTCTTATGAAAAATTCACAGTAAATAAGTTGATGAAATTCTTCTTGTTCTTGCAGTTCTTTCAATGGGGACTATGGCGACGATGTCCAGTTTCATCCTTGTCACCATTACTCTGGTAATAGGCAGGGAAGCCTGGGTAAGTTCGTTAAACTATTCTTGCATTTCTGATGCTGGCTTTGACCTGAATTTTCTTTTATTCTGCAGAAAACCTATAGTAACTTGTCACTGAAAGAACTTAAAGGGGGGAAATTGAAAAAGGTTTGCGGAAGCACCTGCCACATACTAGGCACTTTACCAAGTGCTTTAAAAAAATTTAGGCAAAAATCAGTACGCACAACAAATAAAAATCTTTTTGAATTTACTGGAGTTATTCGGGTGGTTACATAGTATTAGGAATTTAAAACTGTCCATTAAAATTGACCTGGGGCTTTCCAATATTAGACACTTAGTGTAAACTAAACAGATTATTCGAAAGTAATTACAACGATTCTATTTTCCTCTATTCATGAGTAAAAAGGAGAAAACACTCATTTACTCAAAGCTCTGGGAAACTCCTAAGTTTTAAACAAGCTTACTAAAACCTTCTGTGCCGTCTCATAAAGATTGGATATGCTCACCCTGTAATCCCTTCGGTTACTTTTAAATTGCATAGTCCGCTATATTTAACAATATCACAACCAATTTCCTACTATTGGAAGGCAACAGAGGATTCCAGATACCATAAAGGGTCTTTCCTGTTTATTTTTTAGACGGGTGTGACTCAGGAGGCTACCCACATAATTCTTTCAGAGAGGATCAATTGAAGAGTGATGAGGAGAGAGTACCAAGAGTGAAGAAGAAACAGTCTAGAGAAATAGCTGGGAGACACTCAGCAGCTTGGGCCTAAAGATGGGAGGCAGGAGGCCGCTACCATCACTTCTCCATTCTCTTGCTACACACCTTTCAGTTCGGAGGCTGAATTTCTATGTTTACGTTATAGTCCTTCACAGGAAGGCGGTGTGTACTTCTTTCGTTTGTCCCGAGTAGGATATCTACTTGTGCTGTTCTTACTGCCTGGCAGAGTGCCTGGAACACAGAAGGTGCTTATATTTATGGAATGAATACAAGGTGGCACATAAGGATAGGAACAGGAAGTAATGCAAATATAAATTGGGAAATAGATCTAATTATAATCAAATGCCTGTTTTAGGAAATAATGTATATATAGGTGGTGTAAGGCAATTACACATTAAAATTCGTAATTTCTCAGAAGTGAACATTTACACTTATTACAGGAGATCATGACAGGAGCCGCAGATAGAGATGTCAAGGTAAAAATAGAAAAATGGAAAAAATGTGTCTTTTGTCCTTTTTTTCACTGCCCTGAGTAACTCCTCCAGCATTGGGTACTCAAGAGCCTTCATTGCGGCTTCTTGGCCTCAGTACCTCGTCCCAGGAGACCCACCTCTGTAACTCTCCTTCTAATTCACCCACCGTATTTGCTTTATCTCTGGAGAATTCCGCTTAGTCAGATGCCACTTTAGAAAGGAGCTGATAAATTCTTTCATGTGCGATGTTCTTGGTTTGTTTGTCTTTTTAGAGAAGAAAAATGATTTAACTGGAAGACTCAGGCTCCTCCCTTCCCCTTTTGAAGTTAACTCAGGGAAAAACAACAAATAAGCAAAAAATTCAAGTAACTCCAGTGGAATTTCCAGCAATAGGTACATGGGTGAGATGCTTAGGGGTATGAGTCTAAACTAGTGTTCCTTATAAAGGTGACCAGATATCATCAGATTATAGCATTCAATTATATTTTACAACATATTAATATCAAAAGATTATTCAAAAACCTCGTTTATTTCAGGGATGGACATACTAATGATGTGTAATGATGCTAGAAAGCACTTTACTGTTAAGAAAGCACTTAGGCGGCATCATGTAGAGAGACTGAGAGCAGGGACCTAGACACGGGTTTGAATCCTGACTCCTCGTCCCCACTGGGGACTCTTGAGCAGGTTTGCTCATCGTGGTTGAGCCTTTCCTACCTCATGGAATCATTGTGAAGTTCAAGTGAGGCAATGACTCTAAAGCTCTTAGTGTAGTCATTTATATTATTTTATATAATTTTTTAGTCCAAGCACTTTTGCATAAGCCATCGTTTCTTATTCTTCAAACAATAAATAGTATTAGAACTTTCAAACTACTTTCTGGTTAGAACAATATTCTGAAATGTGAGTTGGGGCCAAAATTGAATCATTAATTTATCTGACATTCGGAGCATTTACTTCCCATGAGAACGAGATGTGTGTTGCTTCGCAGGCTCTTGAGAACTGTCTCCAGGAGCAGATGCGGCTCCGAGCCCAGGTGCACCAGCTTGAGACCCGGGTCAAACAGCAACAAGTCAAGATCGCGCAGCTTTTGCACGAGAAGGAAGTCCAGCTCCTCGATAAAGGAGAGGAGAATAGTGTCATTGACCTTGGAAGCAAGAGGCAATATGCAGGTCAGAATCTATTTTTCTTGAGTGTTGCAGTAACTTATATCATTCACCCATGTGCAATGTTGGTACTAATTATTTGATCACTTTCAGGCTTTGCTAAAGAGCTTTTCCTAATTCAGTAACAAGCAACATACAGAATCATACTGCACTGAAATATCTTCTACCATATCTTATCCTTTTTTCTCTATTATTGCTGCAGAGGACATTTAATATCAATGCTAAATATCTGAGAATTTCTATAGTTTAATACAAGATCAAGACAACAGATTGTTTCAATCTCCGTGTGCCTATGGCAGATTCTATTTGTGAAATTTTACAGCTGAGCTTTGTTTTTATTTGTGTATCATTCTTGTTACATTTACACAGCTTTCCCTTCTGGAACCCTAATGTGCCTTAGAATAGTAATAGAACAAAAGGACGGGGAAGGAAAAAGAACCAGCATTATTTAGGAGAATAAGAGAGGTGGTTTTATGTGAATATTTTATGGTTTGGTATTTTTGTTTTGAAATCAGCATTTCCCCCTAGAAACTAAATGATCTTCAACTATCAACACTTTGCACGTATCACTGCATATAATAATAATATCATTTTCCCTATGGGAAACTACTCACCTGAATTCCTCCAGGCATCTTTTAAAGTAAACAAACGATAGTTGTCAGAAACAATGAGAATGCCGCCTAGAGTACGTGGTTCATATGTCTACTCTAGCTACTGCCACGATGCATTGTAACTTCTCTGTTTTGGAGTCTCTATTGGTCAATTAACTGGGCACCTTGCAGGTCTAGGATGATGTTTAAAGCATTCTTCCCTCCTTCTTGCCTATCGGAGTGCCTAGAACATAGTAGAGACTCACATTTATGAATGAAAGCAAGGTGGTACATAGAGATAGGAATAGCAAGATAAGTAACTATAAATTGGGAAATATATCTGACCATAATTGAAAAACTGTGGAGGCTAAAGAAATGCCAAGTTGATGAGAGTAAAAATACCTTTTTTCGTATTTCTAAATATCCTCACCAGTGTGGGATATAAGAGATGTGATAATCTTCGAACCTATGCTTCAGTAGAATGCCCCCTATTGCTCTTTTAACCAAGGTTCTATTCTCATTCTGCTCAGACTCTTTGCCCTGGGCTCCCGACCCTCTGTTGTCCAGCAACTTGATCCTTTACCCTTGATCCTTGGAGTCCAAATGTCCTGCTCCTCTTTAGGGGTCAAAAGGAGGCCAGAGCCATTGGCCTGTGGTGATGGGAATGGATAGGATGAGGTTGACCTGTGGCTCTGGAGCATGGAACAAAGAGGAACCAAACACAGCTTGGGTAAAAACAGGCTTGGGAATCAAAAGGACTGTCTGAAGCAGTCACAGGGGCAAAGAACCAGGAACTGGAATCTAAGAAGAGAACTACAGTGGAGATTAGGCAAGACAGTGAAAGAAGGCTCAGGAAAGCAATCAAACAGGAAGCAGAGTCAGTAGAGACTCCTTCAAGACTGGGATTCTCAGCCAGGACTACCCATTAGAATCATCTAGTGACCTTTTAAAATGCAGATACCATAAACAACTGGGAAGGGTCTGGGATTTTACTCTATTTGCAAGCTAACAAGTTAGCCTGCCACGGTTTTATGGACGTTGGCAGAAGACAAGAGACTCCTGGGTCAGAGACGTGAGCTTCATGTTTGCACCAATATCCTTTGCCTGAAAATGCTAAGGGAGAAGTGTGGACTAGTCCAGACGGGAAAAGTGCAGGCAGTGGGCTATGTCACAGCTGAAGAACCCTGAGTTTAGAATCCTCAATCTTTTATAATGGGTTGCAAGCAAATCTGCCCAGCCTTTGCCCCAGAGGGAGATGTTATCTTTATCATGGTGGACAGCAAACTAACCTGCCATCTGCTCAAGGGGGAGACACTATCTCTAGCTTCCAAGGCTGTTCACTATACAAACATCCCTGAAAAAATAGTCCAGAACATATGCTTTGCTTGCAAACTGCACGGAAACACAAGTGATCCATGGGAACTGTCTGCAAGCAGTGGCTAGGTTCCACTCCAGACCAATTAAATGAGAATCCCTACAGGTCTGAAAGGGATTTTCTGCTTTTGCTGATGGGTGTGGTTGAGATTGTTCAAGACCTGAACGAGGTCAAGCTTCTCACTAAATTTCTTCCCACAGACTGAGAAGGGCCGACGTTTCCTGGGGTCACCTAGTAGAAGGCTTTACTTCTTTTCAAGAAGGAGGTGGGGTCCTGTGACAGTTCGGTGCCCTTTTCATTGGATGAGGTTTGGGGCCTGGTAACGTAGTCAGGTATCCACCCAGCAGGCATCAGATACCTATCCTGAGACTATTAAAAATGTCAAAAAGACACAGATTTTAGGGGAGGATCTCACTGGGTTAATTGGGCCAATCATTGTGAATGACAGTGTTGGGTCACAGAGAAGGGGGCAACCAGAATGGTCAAAGGGCCATTTGATGGATGACTCTCTGTTTTATGGGTTGAATTGTGTTGAAAAAATGCTGAAGCCCCTAACCCTCAGTTCCTATAAATGTGACTGTATTTGTAGATAGGGCCTTAAAAGAGGTGCTTAAGTTAAAATGAGGCCATTAGGATGGGCCCTCATTCAATCTGACTGATGTCCTTATAAGAAGAGAAAATTTGGACACAGAGAGACGCTAGGGATGTAGGTGCACAAAGGAAAAACCGTGTGAGGATGCAGTGAGAAGGCAGCCATCTATAAGCCGAGGACAGAGCGTTCAGAGGAAACCAACCCTGCTGGTACTTTCATCTTGGTCTTCCAAGCTCCAGAACCATGACGAAACAAATTTCTGTTGTTTAGGCTATCCAATCTATGGTCTTTCATTATGGCAGCCCTAGAAAATATAATATACCTTACATTGCCTTACACAGCAGCATCTAACCCAAGAAAGTAGTACCTTGATAAAGAAAAGTAGCTAGAAGTGTCCTTTAGTCAGGGCTCAGGGCCAAACAGTGAATATTCTGTCATTGATTCACTAGAGGATTTCTTAGAAACCCTACTGAGAAATCTATGGTTTGTTCAGAACCTGACTGGTCAGTAGAATGTCATTGAAGTCAGGGATTAGCAAAAGTAGTAGGGCTGAGGGCCGTGATGGCTCTGAAACGGAGTGTTCTTGGTGGAGAAGTAAAGCAAGTTTGGAGTAAATTCATCAGTGGTGAGATAGGTAGACCAGTTGGCAGGCGATATTGTGAGGTAGCTTCTAGGCTCTACAGTCCATTTGATCACTCTTCTGGATAAGCAGGGAGTGGACAGGTGGACTTTACATTTTGAACATTGCTTCCAAAATCCAGGAGACACATTTAATGTGTCAATCAGGATCACATGACTTTAAATGTGTGGTGGAGGATGATCTTGTCAATGAACAGATTGTCAGTGACTGGTACAAACGGGGAAGCCCTTTCAAGGAATAAAATGTGCCGTCTTCAAAAGAGTGTCTACCATCATCAGGATAATGAACTTTCCAGGAGATATCAGTCAGTGAAAGATGTAAAACAGCAAATTCCTCCCTCAGGAGTATCTGAGGGTGAACAGAGGATACTGAAGAACACCCCATCCCACAGGACAGTGGCACATGCCTTCCTAAACAAGACCTGGGCTATGGCATGGCTTTGGCTTCTAGTCCAAGAGTAGTAGTCAACTGGTCCCATCCACTGCCCAAGTCTGTGGTCAGTGGTGGCCATACTATGACAAATGGGGCCAACAAAGATTGGTTTAGGGGCCAGCCCCGTGGCCAAATGGTTGAGTTTGCGCGCTCCGCTTCAGTGGCCCAGGGTTTCGCTGGTTCAAATCCTGGGTGAGGACATGGCACCGCTCATCAAGCCACACTGAGGCAGCATCCCACATGCCACAACTAGAAAGACCCACAACTAAAAATACACAACTATGTACCAGGGGCCTTTGGGAAGAAAAAGGAAAAATAAAATCTTAAAAAAAAAAAAAAGAAGATTGGTTTAACTTTTCTAGAAAGCCCAGCTAAATTTGGAGCCACGGACTGTCTAGCCAAAGGAGAAGTAGCAATAACATCCCAACTTCCTCTGCTAAGCGTGAAACCAGACAGGCAACCTACAAAGCTGGCAAATTCTAACATAACTGACTCTAAAGAAGAAAGTCTAGAAGGATCTCTGTTGCCAGTGAATTTTCCTAGAGGGACAGCAGAGGCTAATAGTGATAGAGAGTAGAGTACACACCAGCTCTGGGCTCCATTGCGTGGCCTGGATCTGCCTGCTGTGGATGTCCCTGCCCTTAGTCACCCAAACACAAATGAACGGTCTATTTTTAAACCACGGTCAAGTCTTGGGTATTGTTTGCAGAATGGATTGCAGCATTACTAGCAGCGCTTCCTTAGGCAAGTTATTTAACATCTCTATGCCTCAATTTTCTCAGTTGTAAATGAAGATGATAATGGTATCTAGTTTATAGGATTATTATGAGGATTAAATGAATGAAGACATGTCAAGAATTTAGAACTGGGCCTGGCACCCAGTAAGTGCTCATAAATATAGCTATCATTAGTTTTTTTAATGTTTCAAAGATAAATTTTGTTACACAGTAAACTAAATACAAGACTAGAGGAGATCCTGACAAAAATGAACAGATATGTCTATCGTTGTCTATTTCTCTCCCATCCCAATTTCCTCTGGGAAGATGAATATAAAGTCTTTGACATTTCAATTTGACATGACCCCCCAGATGACCTTGAATTTGCTGCTGTCACCCTCTCCCCCTGTTGCTCTGTCTTCTGTAGTACCCCACATCAGAAAAGCGGTCAGGGCTGGGGGAGGGGAGATCAGAGGAAGCAGCAATCAAAACCTCCAAGCTCATGATCAAAGCTAGAGAAAAGAAGAAGGTGGGGGTGGTGCAAGAAAATGAGAGAGAAGAGAATATAGGAAAAATATGGAGGAGAGTCTTTGATTCCAGGGATGACGCCTCTTCTAGACACAGGCGCTTAACATGGAATGATAAAGAGTTAAAAGTGTGTTTGGTGATGGAGGGGTAGCCCTGGCTGAGAGATGCTGGTATTATGAGTGTACCAGCTTTGTGGAGGAAGCGTAGCTATGCGGTCAGAAGTATCTGGCAGAACTAGAATTTGGACATTGTCTGTTGTCACATGTCTCTTTTGCATGCTACAGTCCCAGTACACTAAACTTATTTCAATATCTCAACAGCACCCTGCTCCCTTGAGCCTTTGGAACTCTGCATTAGCCCTTTTCTCTATCTAGAACGTCTTCTCGACTCAACCTCTGCCCCATGAGCTGACTCCTACCTTTCATCCTTCAGACCCCAGCCTTTCAGGAAACTTCCTGACTCTGAAGTCTGGATTAGGTACCACTTCTATTCATTCCAAATCACCTTTACTATTCTTTCTTAGCACTGACCATGGAGTATTGTCACTGCATGCTTTGTCATCTATCTCCCCTGCTAAACTGTTAGGTTCTTTGTATCTTTAGCACCTAACATGGTGACTGACATATACCAAATGTTAAATGCATATTTTTAAAATTTAACTGGTGGAACAGATCAGGTGACAAAAGTGAGGGAAAACACTTCAAACAGACCCATGGGGTAAAACAAGACAGCTATTGAATAAGGTTTGAGAAGAAGGCCACAGGTTGGTTATTCAAGGGATGAACATACAGATGGTGATTCCAGAGGTAGGTACAAAACTGACCTCAAGGGAAGGAACTGATGGCTGCAGAAGTAACATAGTCCACATTCCAAATCAAGATCAAGACCCAGGGTGTCTGTTCAAACAGTATGAGCAGGCTGTCAACACAGATTCAAGTGTCAGATAATGGCAGGAGCGAGCAACTGGATGTTGTTACTGGGACTGGGCCGTGAGTCATGAGAAGACTGAGGCTGAAGAGCTGAAAATCTGACCCCTGTGTTGAGAGTGCTGGGAGCAGACCTTAGGAAATGAGAGGTCACCAAGGAGAAGGCAGGAAATCAGTTCCCAAGAAAGTAAAACATCACAGTCAGAGCAGGATGAGGGGATAAGCAGAAATCGGGTGGAAGAGTCAGATGGACAAGATCTAGACAAGCCGTTATATTGTGTGTGGGTGTCATAATATTATAACACATATAATAAGATAGATGATGGGCATTCCAGATGACTTTTTCTGGATATAACAGCTCAAAAAAATTCAGAATTTGGTAGATCTATGTTTAGTATTCTTTATATATGGTACAAGCATGAAGGAGGAGAAGGAGGAACAAACTGAAATATAAATACAGCTTAACTGTATTTTATTGTTCGGCATATAGGCAAATAGTACTAGAGAGCCGACCAAGGGCAAACACTCAATTAAAAATACATAATAACATAAATTCTAATAAAATACATAATATATTATAACATATAACATATATATTACATATTACTCCATATAATATACAAAATATATGAGAACTTGCTTGCACCAGAGTTTATATTTCTGGTGTCCTTAAATTAAAAAAAATTAAATACTCATGTACATGATCTATAAAAATATAAAGTTCTTTGGTCTTATTTACAAGTTACTCTATTATTACTAAATTAATTGTTTTCTGCATTCCGATTCATCTCATGGTAGAAAACACCTAATTACATACAACCTAGCAATTTGTGCAAACAATGCACAAATCACATGATTTTTATACAACATATAATTAAAAGCATCTTTTTTTTAAGCTTTCGGGTGCTATTGAATTACATACCTAAGCTAAAAGATTATAGTACCAAATTCACATTAATTGGTAACAATCGCAACAGCCTGTGGCATCACAACATTCTGTTCAGCCAACAAGACCACTGGCTCAACCATGTCCCCTTGTGCAGAAGCCCCAATCTCTATGAGCCAGTCTCTTGAGGCAGTAAGGGTAGACTCTGATGCCTGGTTTCAAAGTCCAGCTGCCCATCTTGCTAGTTGTGGCCTTTGGGAAAGTTACTTAACCTCTATGTGCCTCATATTTCCCATCTGTAAAATGGGAGTGATAAGAACACCTGTTCCTTTGTTGTAAAGATTAAATGAGTTAATGTACATGTGCGTGATGACAAAAGCATTTAGCATTTAGCTCAATGAATGTCAGCTCTCTCTCTCTGTTATTATATCCTCTCTCCTTTGTGTTCAGAGGAGAGAGCTCACCCACTCCACCCTACAAGAATACTGCCCTCTCCAAGGAGCCAACTTCCTTTCTTCTCTTATGTTTCCTTCTTATGTCACCTGAGGGTGAGAATGGCAGTGTCAGGGCCAGTTCTGGCATTTCCCAGCATGCGCTGCGGAGCGGCAGCTGGCCTCTTGCTGGCCTTTCTTTGAGTTTCGAATGTGGGGTGCTTGGAGCCTTTCGTTCTCAGCTTTGGGCTCAGCCATCATTCTGGGACAAGAGGAAGAAGGCCATTTGGCAGGCTCTCTTGCCACTGTGTGAAGCTTAAACATTCAGCTTTCCAAAGTGGCTTGCTTTCTGCGTGATGAGAGAAAGTATTCACCTCACCCAGTTTAACACAGTGTTTGTCAGAGGGCAGGAAGCCTTGACTCACTCTAGTATTATGTAAGGATCCAAAAATCTTTTTTTTTTTAAACTCCTATGAACACAGCGCTCTCTAACTCAGCCCCTCTCCTGCCTGTTCTCCAGGGGATTGAGTGGGTCATAATATTTTTAAAAATCATAGTTTTAAATATCTAGTAGATATTTTAAACCTCACATTGCCGGAACTTTCTGCTATCACAGTGTCAGTCTCATTTCCCCAAGGCAGGCTCCTTAACTAATTTGCCATGAGTTGAGCTACTGGTGCTTGTTTGAGGTTTGTTTACTTGTTGGGGTTCTGGTTTTTTCAGCTGAAAGCTTTCCTCTGGATCTGAAGTTGTGTTTGGCATTTTCCTCTGGGAGGAAGGAACATTTTTAAAAACACAAACAAACTTGCAGTTGGCATAAAATAAAAACAAATAGAAAATGTTGGCTGAAAACTCCATATTAACAAAGTTTTCCAGAGGCAAATGTTATAGCTAATCATTTCCATGTTTGCCTGGAAAACAGTCTGAACCTTCTGAGTCTTTACTATTCAGCTCTGTGGAAGGAGATTAAATGTAAGCAAAGAGCTCCCTTCCTGACAACGAGGTTAAAATATGCATACTTTAATGAGAAGTGTTGTACGACATACTTGACCGCAAGGTGTAAGCTTTTGAACAACATTGAACTAATTTCAGGTAATCATTTTCCCATTGTTTTTCTTCTTGGTTAATTGCCAAACAGGATCTTTTCTATAATCCAGCACATACAAAAAAACAGTTGGGCTTCTGAATCTCAAAAATAAATATGTGAATAAAGCCTAAATCATGACAAAGATGAGCATCTCGCCGGAGCAGTAGTGTAGGATTGGTCTCAACCTGCTGAGGGCTTTAGAAAGTGACAGGCGTTCTTTCTTTTCTTTCCTCTTCTGACTCCTATTGGCTATTCGATCTATTTTAATGTGCAGTGTATTTTATTCGTAACAAAACAGAATTGTAAATAATTTGGCATCAAAATAATGAAAAGAAAGAACTTAAAAAGATGCTAAAAGAATGGAATTATCCAATCAGGAACAGAAAATGTTGTCTTGGAAAGAAATTAATGAAACGATAAGGGTAAAATGTGAAAGCTAGCGATGTTAAATTATAGCATTTTCACTCAAAACTCTGTGACTGGGTCTTCTTGAGACTATCTCTTTATAGTGGCCCCTACTTCAACCATCCTAAAACATAGCTTCCTGGGCATGTAAACAATAGTGAAGTCCATACTTGCCATATTCTCTAAGTCTGTACAGATCAGCCCAGTTGAGACCCAATGGATATTAATTTATCTCACCCTCAAGTAGCTTAAGAAATAGATACTACTTTTTGGTGACAAACCGATAGCTATGTTGGCTCAGTGGTTGAAGAAATATGACAGCAAAGAGGAGTGCAGGGATAAAAGGCGTGTAGGAGCTTGCAGCTTTTAGCAAAAACATCTAAGAATGCCTGGACTGTTAGAAATTTCAGTGGGTTAGTAAACAATCTGTTGAGACTGGGAGGTTATAAGAATCTAACAAGATTACTATTTTGAGTTCATTTTCAGATGTTCAGAACAATTTATAATGCTCTAAGTCAAGATAACGCACATTGAATTATTTGTTTGGTGTTACATATTTCTGCTTTTATTTTAGCTTCATAGGAGAGGTAAGTTCTGCTATTCTGTCTGATAAAGCTGTAAGTTCCACTTATACTACTGTAATTGACTGAACACATATCATTTTTGGTTGCCCCAAAAATCAGAAATGAGAAACCAGATCCCTATTTCACTCCCTTTTTTTTCCATGATCAGATCAAGGAGTCACATGATGATTAGATAATAGGAAAGGAAATAAGACTTTCCTCATATCTCCTGGAAGATGTACAAGATGCAATTTTAAAAAGCTGATTATCTACACCATGTGTTTATCTGTCTCCATTAGTATTGAGTAATCTTATTCAGAGGCTCCCATAAAAAAAAAAAAAAAGACATAACAAATGTTACATTTCCTTGTTTTGCAAACAGATTGTTCAGAGATTTTCAATGATGGGTATAAGCGCAGTGGATTTTACAAAATCAAACCTCT
Source organism: Equus quagga (assembly GCF_021613505.1). Taxonomy (NCBI): domain Eukaryota; kingdom Metazoa; phylum Chordata; class Mammalia; order Perissodactyla; family Equidae; genus Equus; species Equus quagga. The sequence continues at coordinate 19,524,617 of NC_060288.1, read as the reverse complement.
CGAGAGCCCAGCAGAATTCTCCGTTTATTGTGACATGTCTGATGGAGGAGGATGGACTGTAATTCAGAGACGATCTGATGGCAGTGAGAACTTCAACAGGTGTGCTGATTATGACCTAAGGATTTGGAGTAGTAAATGTGAGATTTATAATAAATAAGCCTTTTTTTTTTTTTTTTTTGAGGAAGATTAGCCCTGAGCTAACATCTGCTGCCAATCCTCCTCTTTTAGCTGAGGAAGACTGGCCCTGAGCTAACATCTGTGCCCATCCTCCTCTACTTTATATGTGGGACACCTACCACAGCATGGCTTACCAAAGCAGTACCATGTCTGCACCCGGGATCTGAACCGGCAAACCCGGGCTGCCGAAGCAGAACGTGCGAATTTAAACGCTGCGCCACCAGGCCAGCCCCCCTAAATAAACCTTTTCATTGTATCCTGAAGTCTATTAATTAGACAGAATTTTATTCTGTCTAAATAAGAATACTGGACATGTATTAACTAATCAAGAAAATATTGGGGGTGGGAGTGGCAGTAGGGGGTGGGCACTTTGGGTACTGCAAAGGTCCATTTGGATTTTGCTAAAATCAACTTTCATTTTAAATTTTTTAGAGGCTGGAATGACTACAAAAATGGCTTTGGGAATTTTGTCCAAAAAAATGGTGAATATTGGCTGGGTAATAAAAATCTTCACTTATTAACCACACAAGGTAAGCTTTGCCTGATATTAAATTCATTTGCAATACAATAAAAAGAGACTAAAATGTTTTCCACTAAATCAAAGGCAATGGAACTAATTCAGTAACTACTATGGTTTGCAGATGGCGATGATCCCTTACAGCCAGTAATTCCCTCAGTAAAATGTGGCTGCTTAAAACTTTGAATAGAGGAAAAGAAACTAGATCTGGGTTGGGTGAGGAGGATTTCTCATATATATATTTCCCTTTTCTGGGAGGGATATATAATGCCATAACCATTCTTTTTTTAATGCTTCGAGAGCCTCAAACTCCATATACTGTATCAGTTATCTATTGCCACCATAATACTATGTAACAATCCACTTCAAAATTTAGTGGCTTAAAACCACAACCCTTTGTTTCTTACAAATCTACAAGTTGGCTGGGTAGTTTTGCTGGCTGATCAGGGCTGCACTATGCTGATCTTTGCTGGGCTCGCTCAGGGGTCTGTGATCAGCTTCCTGGTCAGCTGGAGGCTGGCTCTGCCGGGTTGGCCTCAGACGGACCAGTTCAGCTCTGCTCCACATGGTCTCTCATCTTCAAGCGAGCTAGCCGGCACTCGTTCTTGTAGCACAGGCAGAGTTCCAAGAAAGAGAGGGGAAGCACGTAAGTCCCTTGAGATAGACTCGCAACTGCCACATAGTCATTTTCACTGCCTTCTATTGGTGAAAGCAAGTGACAGGAACAGCTCAGATATAAGGGGAAAGAAAATAAAAGGGGAGGCATTATAAAGTCACATTGCAAAGGGAGAGGAGCAGAATTGGGGGATTGGGGCTATTTTTGCAATCAAATACCATGATATACTAAATGTCCTTGTTTCCATACCCACCTCCCAAATTTTATTTTGAAAAATTTTAAAGATGGAGCAAAACTGAAAGAAGTTCCAACCTCTCACCTAGATTCTACATTAACATTTCACTACGCTTGTTTTTATCCCATATCTATCCATCCACCCACTCATCAATCCATTTTATTATTTCTTTGACACACTTCAAAATAAATTGCAGACATCTGTATAATTCCCCTTTTATACTTTTGCATGGATATCTTTAACTAGATTTCAGTATTTGTCTAAAATATCGTTAGTTTGATAACAAATTGTTCAAGCTTCTTTTTCCCATGCTCCTTTGCTCCGAACCATTGCCTTCCTTACCTCAGTTGCAGTCTGAGATCATAGTCAGTCCCACTCAAATCTGATTCTGAATGTTTCATAAAAGGCAATTGTATTGCTCAAGAAAGCATGCTAAATCACACTGGCAACGCATTAAATGTGAGAGCAAGGTTTACTTGTTCCATTCAAGTTAAGGAAAGTGATTGATGTTTTGATATTCATAATAGTCAGTAGGATTATAATTATGGAGATCTTTGAGACATCAGAATAACAGCTTAGAGAGGATGGATAATCCTAGAAACCTAATACTTTGTCCTTCTTGTGATCAATGCTCTCTAAATTTTAACATTTGTATTATCCTACTTTTAAGTGTTTTACGATAGATATATAACATTTATCATACCAGCTTCTGTTTCTTTCATACATTAATATGTATCTGGTTTCTTATTGAAACTATGACAGCCCTTGGCTCCTTCTAAATATACAAAATTCAATCTTATTGTTTTTCAAATTATTATGTGTTTATTCAGCCAGATGCACTTTGCCAACCTATCTACTTGCCCCTCATGTTTTGGTCGGTGTTCAGGCTAGACACTCTCTTGGTAGCAAAAATGTATTTGTCAGTTCCAGGCTTCATAACCACATATCATATCATCCCAAGGTAAAACAGTGCCTTTGTCCCTGTACTCTTTAATTATGAGAGCACTTAAGGCTAAGGAATTGCCTCTGAAAATAGCTTTATCTCCGTTACATAAATTTTGGCTGGAAGTGTTTGCAATAAAGTTAATTTAGAAATTGTCTATAATTACATTTTTATTTACTTATTGACCAAAGACATGTTTAGATTGTTACCTTAAAAACTGAGATTAATTTTGTATCTCTTCTGCAATACAAAGTACTTCGGGGGAGAGTTAACTTAACCTGCCTTGCTCCTCTAGTCCACTTCATAGTCTTGGCTCACATGACCTTTACTGCCTTTCGATCAGGTTAGGAGTCCTTCCTTGGAACCCCACTGTAGAGAGCTCCAGGGGATAAGAAATCTGTAGGCCATAGTGCCAAGGCCAGCAGGAGCCCAGACCCCTCCTAGACTCACTCCAGTAGTGGGGAATCCAGTATTCCTAGCCCAAATAGCCTTGAGCTTGTCTCTAGAACCCGTTCATTCCTCTTCTTCGTCTGTCCCCCTGTGAAAAGATTGTGTTGCTGGTATGTATACCCCTAAGCCTGAGAGGAGGTGAAGGAACAGCTTTTATGGTGGGTGTTAATGAGCTTGGCTATGCAGCTTGGAATGTCCACTAGTGTGGACAAGGCCCCGTGCTGTGTGTGATGGAGACAGGGATGCGAAGAGAAGAGAGGCCGACCGTAGACCAGGCCTGTTGGTGCGGCCCAGGGGCTCACTCCCTGGGCCTCCATGTTCTAGCTTGGACCCTGAGAAGTTTAAGGCTCAATTCAAATCTCGTCTTATAGGTCACTGTGAAATTTTATTTATCGAAGTAGGAGGATAGAACATATATCATCTAACAGATAGTTTGAGTTATAACTTTCTATGTTCCTGACAATAGTTCTGTTTCTGAAAAAGAAATAGTCTTTGTTATTTGTACATGATGGTACAATGAGGAAAAGATGATGGTACAATGAGGAAAAGATGATGACTTGAAAATACCAATTATTTTAGTCATTATTTGTATTTAAGATAAACATTCTTACTGAAATTAAGAAAAAGAGGATAAAAGTTTAAATTTCTTAAACTTATTCTTTCACTGTTAGATTTCTTAATCTGTTAACTAAATATGACTTATTTGCTGTTGTTCTTTTCCAGTGAATTACACTCGCTTTTGCCTATGATAGATCTAGTAGAAATTTTCTACCTTTAGTATTGTGTCCCCAATTTTTTTCAAGTAAAATACCCAATAAAATGTTCGTGTTGTAAACACAATGGAGTCACTGTTTATTCTTTGAAAATGGACTCATGGCAGAAGGAAACAGTCTAAGTAAAATAGAGCCATGAGTTATTTTTAAACCTCAGTAAGTCAATGTCATCTCACAAATTTAAAAAACTACAATTTCTTTTTTTTTTTCAGGAGACTATACTTTAAAAATCGACCTTGCAGATTTTGAAAAGAATAGCCGTTATGCACAATATAAAAATTTCAAAGTTGGAGATGAAAAGGTACTAAAATTTTCAAATAAGTCACATCATAAGTTAATGTGTAAAACATACAATATAAACCCTGAAGTCGGTTGAAACAAAAATATAGAATAGAACCTATTCTCTTGTTTATTAAATTAATCTATTTTTTTAAATGGTGACAACTGATAGTGGAAGTTGCCTCTTTTCCTTTAGAATTCCTATGAGTTGAATATCGGGGAATATTCTGGAACAGCTGGAGACTCCCTTACAGGGAAATTTCATCCTGAGGTGCAATGGTGGGGTAGTCACCAAAGAATGAAATTCAGCACGTGGGACAAAGATAATGACAACTACGAAGGGAACTGTGCAGAAGAAGATCAGTCTGGCTGGTGGTTTAACAGGTTTGACATTTTATAAACATAGCGGTAATGGCATTGATGATATCTCACTGGTGGGCATTAATTAGAATATATGAGGTAATGTTGGTCTTCTTTGTAACACTGGTATTATTAAGCAATCATCCTTATTGGAATTCTTCAGTGATAAAGTATTTTTGAGGATTTGTTTGTTGTGTACATTAGTAAAGCCTGAAAGATGTCACAGAAATAAATCAAACTACTACTTCTACAAAGATTATTTGCAAACTGAATTATGGGTGAGTCATCATAAATAGTATGCCACAAATTGACATGAAGAAATAGAAGCATTTACACATGGGAAAAATATTTTTGGCATTCTAATAGCCAAGTCGCTCTTCATCTTCTCCTATCATACAAAATGACCATGTTATTGTAAAATTTTCAATGTAATACTACTTTTCAATTACTATGACTTTCATTAAATCATTGAATCCAAGCTTCTCCCAATACAGAAATTTCCTCTACAATATCCTGAAGCTTAATTGCACCCTCGAATTGAACCCTTCAATGTTACTTTATCAGTAAGCTCATTCCATTTTTGATGGTACTGAGTTTTTCCTTTTATTAACCTGAAATCTACCATCTTATACTTCGTTAGGTATTTTCCTCAGTAGCTACACAGTAATTGTAATTCCTTTTCAACATAATTCTTCGGGCACTGGATGAGAAGATATTCATTGTATTCCTCAGTATTTTCTCTAGGCCAGATATTTCTCCACCCAAGATGGTTTCCAGACAGCTCCCTTTGCTGTAATCGCAAATTTAAGGCAGGAATGGAAACTTCAACCAGGCTTCCTTAAAAATATCCTGATGAGCTCGCTATGTCTGCAAAGCAGATGTGCTCAAACAGGCAGTGCATGAGCTTTGAACGTCTTCTTTTCTCTTTGAAAGAGAGGGGGCACCTAAAATATCTAGACATTCAAGGTTTCCATTATAGAATCTTTGAGTAAGTATTTCTGGAGTGTCAGGTTTTCGTGTAACTGAGGACTATCCATTTAAGTTCCACAATCCAAATTTTAACGTTTTTATTTGTTATGTAACTACTTTTAAAGCATTTCAGCGTCCTCTATCTTATTAAGTGGAGGAATACCAGACACGTGTATTAGTTCATGATTCCTTAAAATCATGAGCGTCCTCATTATGAACATCCGTTATTGGGATGTGCTGATTTTAGAGCTGTAGATTCTATCGAGATACAGCTGGTTGGTGTGGTGTGTGGTGTGTCAAGTTGAATCTAAGTAGTTGTGAAAACAGTATTTTCTCTGGATTTTGCTTTTTTAAAAGTTTGAGTCCATTTACTTTTTGGTCATTTGTTCGGGCAGTAGAGCACACACAGCAGTGAGGGGCTTAGAGAAACAAAGGCATCTTTCCTATTTAGCCAATCAAAGGTGATACTAGTCTTTTCCCTAGTGATTTTCTTGTTCTTTTAAAAACCAACTTCATCATTTTCTCTTCCTCCTCCTTTTTCGTCCCCTGTCCTTCTAAGCGTTATGTAAAAATTATCAGCATTATGTAAAACTTAACTATAATTCATGAAGTTGCAAGCATCCCTTAATGTCTGATTTTTGAACAGAATTCCACATACAGAAGTAACAATCACATCAGTTAATATTACCATGAGCTCAAAACCATGTACCTACCCAGGTGATTGGCTTGACAACTGGCACATATATTAATGTAGGCAAATAAATGATTTACTTGACTTTAAAGATAGGTGTTCAGAGAGGACAAAGAAAGGCAATTCAGCAGCTGGAACCACCCAAGGAGCCTGCATTATCCTTGGAGTTAAAGGAGATGATAAGGCTGTGCAGGTGGAAAGTCAGAAAAGCTGGAGAAGAAGCCAATTGTTCCAGAAGCTTGGCGCTACTTCTACCATGCCCACTACAAGTGTAGTTTAACTCTGTCCCTCTCTTCCTCCCTACTCTTTTTCTTTTATGTCCTGTAGTTCTTCTAATTTATGTGAAATGTTGGCACTTTATAATTATTACCTACTTACAAGGCATTTTTTTTTTAAAGATTTTATTTTTTCCTTTTTCTCCCCAAAGCCCCCTGGTACATAGTTGTATATTCTTTGTTGTGGGTCCTTCTAGTTGTGGCATGTGGGACGCTGCCTCAGCGTGGCTTGATGAGCAGTGTCGTGTCCGCGCCCAGGATTCGAACCAACGAAACACTGGGCTGCCTGCAGCGGAGCGGGCGAACCCAACCGCTCGGCCACGGGGCCAGCCCCACAAGGCATTTTTTTAATCTAATCACTGAGTGCTGATATCTTTTTTACTTTGCTGGTGTAGCATCTCATGTGAGCGCTCACAGTTACTTCTTCACCAAAGGAGCCCCAACCATCTCACAATCTAGTTTCAAATCCAAGCTGTTCTAGAAACTGAAAGATGCTAGAAACTTGGTTTTAGAATAGCTAAGTTTTCCTACGTTGACCATAGAATCAGTTTCCTAATGGGATTCAAATCACAGATCAAATTTAAAAAGCATATGAAGCAGATGTCTCTAGGAGGACAGAGATACGCCAAAATATATCTTCTGGTGGCTCAATTTAGAGTGTGTTCTGTTTGACATTGCTTTCCATGCAGTTTTAAAAACACAGGAAGCTCTTGACACTTGCAGATTTAGCATCCGTGGTTTTGATTAGTTACATCCTATTAAATCTGGAGGACTGTCAAGATGGTCAGCAGGCGTGAATCACTCAGCTGGTGAGTGATCAAGACAATCACTCAGCATTTATGGGTAAATGATAAGCTTTTCTAATTCAATAATTTGGGTACTTTCCATAGATTTTCAGAACTATCCCTTGTGAATGTTCTTTTTATATCCTAATGTCTGACATCTTTTCATTGGTTCTATCAATAAAGAAATATGTAGTAACTCATTTCATAACTATACACAGAAAATTATCAATACTCTTAGTTGATCCCTATCAGGGACAGCGTTTACTGATTCCAAAGAAGGAAGTGGGACATTTTAAAATTTATGATAACCTAGCCAACTTATCTAGATAGGAGCAATATACGTAAAAAATTAACTCAGCAACTCAGACAAGTGATTATTGGTTGGTGGCTGGGAAAATTTTAAATGCTGGTTTAGGATTTCTTTTCTTACCCTTGAGGTTGAAATAATTGATATGCTAGCAATTTTAAAAAGGGGAGGAAAGGAGTTTGAATTTCGAAAGCTAAGTCTTGGCAGCAGATGGATGAACATGTAAGTGCAAATTATCTGGGCAGCTGGCATCAGAGCACCCTGCCACACCTTGCTTTGTTAACCCATGTCACTCCTGTGAAGGCTGAAGGTCACAAGGTCATGCTTTTGTTGGCTTGCTGAATGATGCTTTCACTGTATGGTGATGCACAGAAAACTATTACAAAAATCCAACTTATTACTAAAATTTTTCTTTTTTTGTTTAAAGGCTATTGAGAACAGAAATGCTTCTTTTTCAATGCACTACAAGTGGCCTGGGTTATATCCTGAAATTTGTTATGGCACTAAAACCCACCAGTTTAAAAACCCATCTATTGTAGAAATCTCTTGGCTTTTGGAAATTGATAAAAATTCCCTCGTCTGAAAAATGGCAGAATTCATCATTAAAATGTTTTGATAATTTGCTGGCAAAATAAAAGTGTTTGGGAAGGATATTTTTCTAGTTGGATTATTCTGTGTTTCTTTTTCCTCCCACTAGGTGTCACTCTGCCAACCTGAATGGTTTATACTACACTGGCTCTTACACGGCTGAAACAGACAATGGCGTTGTCTGGCACACCTGGCATGGATGGTGGTATTCTTTGAAATCTGTGATCATGAAAATTAGGCCAAATGATTTTATTCCAAATATTGTTTAAGTGTCCCTGTTGGGCTTTCATTTCTACAATTCATCTTGATTGAAAGTGATTTGAAAAATAGGAATTCTGAACAGATACATGTGTGATGATGGCAATTGTGGTGTCCTACTTTTCGCTCTTACTTGCCTTTTATTACTTAATGTACTTTCAGTACAGCAAATATGTGATATTCACCAAATAAAGGCAGATTATCTTAATATTTATTGAATTCCTACGTGCAGAGGGCTATAAGAGCTTATGTTGAACAAAAAATAAAAAGCATAGAATATATACCATGACTTGGGAGATAACACAAGTATAAATGTGCAATAAATTATGAATTCAGTTGAAAAAACACGTGAAAAAATCCAGCAAATAATGGATTGCCAAATCAACTGCATAGACGGTGAATATTATGAGTTGGGATTTGAACTCAGGTCTCTGACTGCAGAGCTGGAGCTCATAAACACAGCCCAGAATCTTCATCACTATAAAACACTATCTCATATTTTTAGGATGTTTATGTAGGTTATACACTTCTTTTGGGAGTCTCATTTTAATTCTTATACCAATGCTGTGAGGTATTATTATCCTCATTAACAGAGTTGAGAATTTGTGGATATGAGATTTTGTGACTGCTTAAAGTTACAAAGCTAATTAATAGAGGTGGAAGGTGAGGTGGAAGGAGAAAACTTCCAAATCAGAGTATGAGTATAGCAAGATATTTGCCCAAATATTTGAGTGCCAAGCAAGAGTCAGGCACAGAGGATACAGTTCAAGCCCATGTGAAGCTCAGTTTTTTTGTTAAAGATATACACTAACCATATAATCACCAAAATATAAATAATTTTAAAAGCTGATAAGTATGAAGGGAAAATACGTGCCTGGGAAATATATAGCAGGGGGCCTGTCTTGGTTTGGGGGTAGGGGATGAGAAAAGCTTCCTGGAGGAAGAAACTTTTTAAGATGGGATCTTTTAACTAGTTAATGTAGGAGATCATTTCAGGCAGAGGGAAAACCTTGTGTAAAGTCCACAAGGCAGGAAAATTTGTAGAAACAAAAGAAAAGTTAGAGAGGCAATATAGTTTAGTGATCCCTAACTTCTTAAACCAAGGATTCTGCCACTTAATAGCTGAGTGACCTTGAGTGGTTTATGTCTCTGAGCATCAGCTATCTCCTCTATAAGATGAAGATTATAATAGTACCTGCCTCACAGGGTTGGGTTGAAGATCACATAAGTAAAATACTTACAATGATGCCTTGCACAAAGTAGGCAGTCAATAAGAACTAGCTGTGATTATTAATGAAGTAGACGTTAAGGGGCAGTAGTAAGAGATGTCTTGAAATAATGGTCATGTAAAGATGTTAAGGTTAGTTGCACTTTTCCTCTAACCAGTGTTTCCCAAAGCAGAGCTTCTCAACCTTGAAAGTCATACGAATCAGCTGGGGATCTTGTTAAATTATAGATTCTGATTCTGGAATGGGGCCTAAGATGATGGTTTCTTAACAAATTTCCGGATGACAGACATCAACACTCAGTGATTAGAGAAAGAATGCCTTGTAGGTAGGTAATAATTACGAAGATGTTGTTGGTCTAGGGATCACATTGAAAAGCAAGGATGCAGGGAACAGTAGCTCTGTGGGATAGTAATATTTATTTACTACAGGAAGAAAAGGGCTCCGTGATCAAATGAGCTTACGAGATGAGCTATTAAACAAAATTCAACAGATTTCTTCTCTTGAGTATTTCTCAGCTCCTTTAATATTCTAACGTGCATTCTGAAGTTCCAAGAGGGACATACAGGAGGTGGTTTTTTGGGGTTTTTTTCTGAGGAAGATTTGCCCTGAGCTAACATCTATGAGAGTCTTCCTCTATTTTGTATGTGGGTTACTGCCACAGCATGACCACCAACAAGTGGTGTAGGTCTGCACCCGGGAACTAAACCCAGGCCAATGAAGCAGAGAGAGCCGAACTTAACTACTAGGCCATGAGGCCGGCCCAGGATGTTGTATTTTTATATCTTGCTACGAGTATGCTCAGCTGTGAGGTATAAATCACCAGATTATGGAAGTGCAAGCACATAGGGATTTGTTCGTCTTATGGAACCAGAACTCAGGGGGTAGGAAGTTGCTGGGTAGGTTCAGCACTTTGCATTGTGGAAGCTGTTACCTCTGCAATTCTTTTTGCCCTTCCATCAAAATCACAAGTTGTCTACTGCAGTTCCTACCTTGAGTCCACGTTAAAGCAGAAAGAACAGTGAAGAGTCAACAGACTTCAACTGATGCCTCATTGACCCAAGTTGTTCATATGTGCCCTCTGTCTGGGAGTAAGACCGTGAAAGAGAATATTTAATTTTACAGTCTCCAGAATGTGCAGGCAAGAGAAGTGTTTGCGATGGTTCCTGAACGTTTGCTTTTTAATGCGGCCTTTGGGAACAGTCTTCCATAGATCACACTTTGGGAAGGTATAAAAAATGGGGCACCAGTGATAATTTTAAATACAGGTATTATTTGCTCAAGTAGTAGCCTGAAGAACTCATACAATTAGGAGTCAAAAGAAGAAAAGCTTGTAAAGGAGAAAAAAAAGATTCCAAAGACAAGTGGGAAGGGAGCAAAAAAAGTATAGTGTTACATAAATCTCAGTATAATTGTTTTTAAATGTAGAAGGAATAATAAAAAAAAATTTTAGTGCCATAAAAAGATAGACAAGAAGGAGTTCTAATGAAAGACCGTTGGTTTTAGTGAGAATGTTATTTGTGTGTTTAAGTCCCTTTCAATGGACTGGTGGGGAGAATAGCCAGAGGCCAGGAAATAAAAGCAGTTAGGGACAATAGGTAGGTCTTTTGAGGAGTTTAGATATAAAGGAGAGAAACTGGATGGTTTACCTGAAGCCGAAATATCAGGAAGACCCCAGTGTAAAATAAATTCCTCTGAAATTTCACCAGTAGAGCGTTAGTTACTAGGCTTTATCAATTTTTAAAATGCAAATTTGCTTTTAATTTATATCAGCTGATTACACATCAGGGCCAACAAACTCATGAGTGCTTTTTTTTTTTTAAGTAGACAAAAATATAGAGAAAATGCAAGAATGCTGAGTGCCTGACATGGGCAGAAGAGGTTTCCACTAGGAGACAGAAAGGTTTTTTTTTTTTTTTGAGGAAGACTATCCCTGAGCTAACATCTGCTGCCAATCCTCCACTTTTTGTTGAGGAAGACTGGCCCTGAGGCAACATCTGTGCCCATCTTCCTCTACTTTCTATGTGGGACGCCTGCCACAGCATGGCTTGACAAGTGGTGCCATGTCCACACCCAGGATCTGAACCAGAGAACCCCGGGCCTCTGAATCAGAATGTGCACACTTAACCACTGTGCCACCTGGCTGGCCCCATCAGAAAGTATTTTTAAGAAAAGGGGGAAGGGGGACAGTCCTGTGGCCTAGTGGTTGTTTGGTGTGCTCCGCTCTGTCAGCCCAGGGTTTGGTTCCCAGGCCTGGACCTATACCACTCATCAGCAGCCATGCTGTGGCAGCGAACCACATACAAAATAGAGGAAGATTGGCACAGATGTTAGCTCAGGGACAATCTTCCTCTGCAACAAAAAAGGGTCAGGGTGTTCCTGAAAACACCAATTTCACAAATTTGCCCAAGACCTATAGTTTCAGAAAGGCTATGAATTATAAAATCAAGATCCATCCATACAGCCCATAATCTATCATTCAGCCAGCACCAAATTAGTTGGGGAGAAAGACAAATCAACATATAGGCAGTTACTCTACTCTGAGTGATAAACAAGATGGTTCAATGTTCGGCTTTTGCCCAAGAAGATTATAGTCAGGCTACTTGGGGTTTCCATTTTATCTTTGCCATTTTTTTGGTGGCAAATTACTTTTCATCTCGTTGCTGACTGTTCTCATCTCTATAATGTGAGTAATGATGCAGCTATCCCACAGCAGTGTGGTGAGGATTCAGTGGGATACTGTGGTGCTTGGCACATACTCAAGGCTCCATAAATATTTACAGTGATGATAATATTGATGATGCTAATGGAGAAGAAGATAAAAAAGGAATGTGGTAATGGAGTACTGGAGTGCTGTGTGACCTTCGCCAAGAATTGAAGGTATGAGAAGAGAGGAGATGTTCAGAGAAGATTTTCCAGATAAGATAGCATATAAAATGAATGACTCCGGATAAACTATATTTTTTTAAGAGCTGAGCAGTCCAGGTTCTTAATATTACTGGGATTTAAAATACTCAAAAATTAGAAGTTGAAACCTGGTTTAGAGATGAGCTGGTCCAATGGTTTCTAAACTGGGCTCAGGGGACCCTTCGATTCTGACAATGGGGCCTCCGGGTCTCCCCAGGGAACAGGAAGATCCCCTTTGTCCTTTCATTCAGCACTGCCCAGTTTTTATCTCTTTTGTGTATTTGGATTCCACATAATACTTTGTGACTTTGGGGAAAAGAAAGCTCTTCTCTAAAAGAAGGTTTAGACCTCTCCTTTTATTTTCCAGATCAAGAAATTTTCTGCATTTTTCAGACAACAGATATTTTTGGGGAAGGTCTTTGTTACTCCCTTGACTCAGATGAATTAACAAGCAGTGTAAACCCGAGACTGTATCCTGTGTTCTAAGGAATGTCAGCACTTCATTTAGAATACCGCCTTAAAGGGCACACACACCCAGCAAAAACTATGCTCTATGGTGGGCAAGTCCGAGACAAGCTTCAACCTTTCAAAGAGGATAAAAGGGGGAATTAGGCTTCAGTCATAACAAGCCAACTTCGTCTCTTGGAGAAAATGACACAGGGTATTGTCTCCTTAACTAAACTCCTAGGGTGTTGGCACCATTTGCAGTTTCTAGGCCTTTCTAATTATAGACGTGCTGTGTAACACTGCCTCCACCTGCACCTATAATAATAACAATATTCAGCACTTACCATTATCAGAGACCTTTCCAGCTTGAACTAATTAATTCATACAATTCCAGCCATCTGGGACAGAGAGTATTATTATCCGGGTTTTATAGACACAGAAAACTTCAAAAGAGGTTTCTGCAAGGTCACGTAGCAGTTGGAATGGGGCCAGGGGGTTATCTTAGAAGTACGAGGTTTTTAAGTTCTTTAGAAGATGACGATCTTAGTTTAGATTTGGGGGTAATTTGGTTTTTTTCTTCAGGTGCTAAACAGATAGCCCTTTTCTGGGTCCTAGCTCACTTTTTGGTTACTGCTGTGGCTTCTCCCTCGGAAGGAATGATTATACTCTTAGGAATTATCATGCATGTCATAATTCCTTGGAATACTGGGGAGTTCTGGAGCTCTTAAATGTGGCTACCACAGGCCAGCTGTTTCATCTCTTTTACTCTCCTCCTTATTACACCTACAGGATCTCTTTTCAGTTGAGTGATGTTAGAACACACAGCTCTTGAAACGTAAAATGAAACCTCAGAAAAGTCAGCTTGCTATAAAGGCTCCTCTGTCACTTTCTGGTGACCAACTAACGAATGCAGAGTCTTAGGAATCACACACTCCTCAAAGAAGGTCCCTTAGAGACAAAACCAGCTTTTCAATCACTAGTTTTTAAAAAGCATCAAAAATAGCCCGTGTTTCCCTGGTGATGAGAAAGTTAAATATGAAACAACACTAAGTAGCCCACTGGTGGAAAATCACCATTTCCTTTCAATTTTTGCCCCATCCTAATAGTTGTGGTTTGAAAGAGGATTATATGCTCGTGTATTCACTCATGTTGAAGAGGCAGGAAATCATATATTTAAAAAAAATAATATCTTTTAAAAAGTCAAAAACTGATAGACTTTTATATAGGCAATGATTATGCAAAATAAAACAATGTCAAATTAAAAGGAAATCTTAACAAGTGTTCTGTGTTGACTTAGAGACCAGTAGGACCAGAAAAAGAATAGTTCTGAAAACTTTTAGAATATGTAAGGAATTTTGTGAATATGATTAAGAACTTTTTATAAATAGGGATCTTTTATAACCTGGGTTCAAAGAACATCTGCATATTGTTCGTATGTGAGTTGGTATATAGTAGGATGTGTAACTCAGAGGAACTAGGATTTTGGAAGGACAATGTGGTTTACTCTCAAGGCTGGTGGGTTTTTTTCCCTTTGGTGAGGAAGATTGGCCCTGAGCTAACATCTTTGCTAATCTCCCTCTATTTTGTATGTGGGATGCCTCCACAGCATGGTTTGATGAGTGATATGTAGGTCCATGCCCGGGATCGGAATCCATGAACCCCAGGCTGCGGAAGTGGAGCGCACAATCTTAACCACTATGCTGCTGGGCTGGCCCCTCCATGCTGTTTTTAATATCAAGTGGTAGGCCTAGTCCACTTAATTTTTTATTTATTTATTTATTTTGGTGAGGAAGATTAGCCATAAGCTTAACATCTGCTGCCAATCCTCCTCTTTTTGCTGAGGAAGATTGGCCCTGAGCTAAGCTCTGTGCTCATCTTCCTCTCTTTTATATGTGGGATGCCTGCCACAGTATGGCTTGATGAGTGATGCTAGGTCTGCGCCCAGGATCTGAACTGGTGAACCCTAGGCCGCTGAAGTGGAGCACACTACCTTAACGACTATGCCACCAGGCTGGCCCCTAGGCCACTTAATTTTTAACAAGTACCATAAATAAAGCTGATTCACACTAAAGTTTAAAGATCCTTGGTGTCATTCCTCAACACTCTTCTGACTCAGAGAAGCTGAGCAATTTGACATATTAAGGACAATCTTCCAGGATGGACCTGAACATGAGAAAAGTTTATGAGGAAAGTTCAGATCTATATTCTCCTACAGTTTTCTGAAACAGAGCACGAAAACAGCAATTCCAGAATGATTACAGCCTGCAGATGGCTATCGGGTGTGCTCCCCAGATTCTTCAGCAACCCCTTGAGGATCAGATGCCCGAGATGGGATGCTTAGACAGCTGGTGAGCTGTCCACACTCATTCCTTCAGTCAGCAAGCCTGGATCGGAGTACCTGCCAAGGGCGCATGAACGCCAGCTGTCCTTCTCCTTGACTCATAATTTAATAAAAGTCTAACCCTGGAGCTCATCGATACTTCAGTTTTTGCATAGGAACATATTCATCAAGGCCAAAGTTAGGGTGACACCCCACTTCTCTTTACACCGCCTTCACCATGGTCCAAAACTTCCTAAAAGAGTCTATTTAGAGACTAAAACTTTTCCATGCTGGACACAGGCCCAGGTGAAAAAACAATTGTTTTTTTTAACGTAAAGTGTGGGGCAGTCATTCTGGCCATTTTGAGTCACTCTTTTTTTCCTGTATCCATAAATAAAACCTGCTAAAACACAGTCTTCCACTCCAAGATGTGACAAGTCTTCAGTAAAGAATACTTTCTTGGCCAGAGAGCACATAAAATATAAATATTTTAATAGTTTAAAATAAATATTTGTATATTTTACCTGAAAAATATTTTGTTCAAATTTCCTAAAGTAACAGAAAGAAAACATAAGAAGCCTTCTTTTGTGTTAGGAGGGGATTTTTTGAAGGAGTTGATCCAAAAAAGATCCAGCAGTGGTGGGATGTGAAGATACTTTTGTTAGCTATTTTTTGGTTTTTTTTGGAAGATTAGCCCTGTGCCAACATCTGCTGCCAATTCTCCCCTTTTTGCTGAGGAAGACTGGCCCTGAGCTAACATCTGTGCCCATCTTCCTCTACTTTATATGTGGGATGCCTGCCATAGCATGGTTTGACAAGCAGTGTATAGGGGCACACCCAGGATCTGTACTGGTGAACCCCAGGCCACCGAAGCAGAACATGAGAACTTAACCACTGCACCACCGGGCCGGCCCCAGCTTTTTTTTTTTCCTCCCCAAAGCCCCAGTGCATGGTTGTATATTCTAGTTGTAAGTCTTTCTAGTTCTTCTATGTGAGCTGCCACCACAGCATGGCTACTGGCAGACAAGTGGTGTGGTTCCAAGACAAGCAACTGAACCCCAGGCCACCAAAGGAGAACGTGCTAAACTTTAACCACTAGGCCAGCAGGGCTGGCTCTCTTGCTAGCTTTTTCTAGCACTGGCGTTTATGAGTTTGACAGGAATGGGCGTACTAGACCTGAGGCCATACCAGAACTGAGGCCCTTTACGGTGTGGCTGTGACTTGGGTTCTGTCATCTTGGTAAGACACTCTGGCTGCTGTTTGCAGAAATGGCTACAATTTGGGCCTCTTCTCCCTGCCTCCACAAAGTGGGTTCTAACAGAGTAAGTGCCTCGTTCTAATTGCTCCCAGTCAGCTTTGTGCGTCTGCTCCTGCTGCTTCCCAGGCAGGATTGTACTGTGAATTCATATGGCTTTGCATACCCTGAGTAGTTGTAGCGGCAAAGGACGCCACTCACAGTCAACTTTCTTCACAGATCAAATCCTAGTGAATCCAGCCTCTCCTGCCTTTAGTCCTTCCTCCCTAAGGGGCTGGCCCAGGGGACTCCCCAGATGTTGGCCCCGAGGCCTTCATGCCTCACCACTGCTTGGCATTCTCTGCCTCAGGCTGCTCAGCATCTTCAGAGGGCTCCATGTATGGGCCTGGGGACGAGTTCAGTCACTGGGAAGTGACTGTTAGGGACTTAGTCCCTCAGGCCCACTCTTTCTCAAACCTTCTCAGGTGTTGATTCCCCAAAGCCTCCTTAGGTGCTAAGAAGGAAGTGCTGGAATGTCTTCCCTTCCTTCTCACGTAATGGAAACACCCTTCAATAATCAAGCAACCACAGGGTTTATCCTGGCTCTAACTTTACTGATGGGAATTTCTGGACAGAAAGGAAGAGAGCTGTGACTAGACGCACCTACAAATCACATCAGAGACACTGACACCTCCTTTTTTCAGGGTTCCACATCACCTCAGGCACACGGCACCTCACTGTCAGGAGAACTCATTTCAACGTTTTCTTTTAGATTTTTTTTTTCCTTTTTCTCCCCAAAGCGCCCCCAGTACACAGTTGTGTATTTTTAGTGGTGGGTCCTTCTAGTGTGGCATGTGGGATGCTGCCTCAGCAGGGCTTGATGAGTGGTGCTGTGTCCATGCCCAGGGTTTGAACCGGTGAAACCCTAGGCCGCTGAAGTAGTGTGCGCAAACTTAACCACTTGGCCACGGGGCCGGCCCCTCAACATTTTCTATTAATTATCATTTGGAAGTGTTGCTACCAAAGCTAAGCTGGAAACTGAATATCAAGTTTGTAAAATCCAGTAAAATTTATGGTCTTGAAGGTAGCTGTCCCTCTGTGGTTAGCACAGCAGCTGTTACCAAAGAATGAATATGTGTTAACCAAAGACCAATTAAGAAAGGATATGAGGTCCATATAAAAACACACACAACATAAATAGAACCAAAATCTTCCAGGCCATTAGTGTTTGGTTTAAGGTCAGAGTCACTGCAACCTCCTGAAAGGCACGCTTGTTCTCTAAATAGGTTTTCTTGGTCCAGACTGTTGGATGACATGTAACTGCCAAGGCAGCAGAATTCACTGGAAGTTTCCAGCATCAGGTTTCCTTGGAACAGGTTCATACACGGCTTCAGTCTTCTAAAGCTGATTACTTTGCTGTGGTGGGTGCTGACTCTGCATGGTAACCCATCCATCCTCTTGCATAATGTTCCCAATGGTTGTACAGTTGGAGGCATACATGGAGCACACACTTGACCAAGCTGTTGGGTTTAATAATCCTTTTTCCTGATGTTCATTAGACTCAACTTATACTACAACCCTTTAGCTGGATAGTTTGGAATAAGCAGGCCTCTGGGAAAGAAGATGGGCTTATTCACCTCTGTGGGCTTCTACCGAAATTTTCATGTGACGTTATGGTACAGTGATCTTTGTCATCTACAGTTACCTTTAAAAAGCACTATAAAGGGACTAATTCATCATATGTACTTGACAAACATTTTGAATAACAGATAAGTTATTAGTCACGACAACAAAATAATAAAAAATTCACCTATGCAGAGTTCATAGTCAAATGCAGGAAAGCAATAAAATAATTAGAATAAATTAGAATCAAAAGACAATAAAATAATTAGAAAACCTTTGTGCTTTGTCTTACAATAGCAGTCTGTAAAGCTGCTATGGAAGTTCCAAAGAATGAGCTTCTAGTTAGATCTGTACTGGGACAATCAGTTGGACAGAATTAATATAATACTATTCACAAAGATGACATAGCTACCAAAAATAATCTAATATGATTTTAGGGTCTATTAATAGAAGTATGACGTCTAGAAGCTAAAATAGTAGATATAGGTAGTGACTACTTTGGACTTCTGTAATTGCATATGGAATATTGGGTTCATCTTGGGACCAAAATTAAAAGAATATTAATAAACCATAAGCTCAGTCAGAAGAGACCATCCACAGTGGACAAGGTGAGTCATATTTAGCTTAAGTGGGAGATCCAGAGAGAACTCCAGGAGTCACATGCTAGCAGTCAGCAAATATCTGAAGAGTTTTTTTGGAAAGATGTATTGTATTTACTCTATAAGACCTCAAGAATACAATTAATTAATTAATTAAAACACACGATGGATGGGAACTGCAAGTATGCTAATTTTGACTAAAGCTGGAAAGAACCTCTCAAGAATCAGAGCAACCTGAAAGATAAAATAAGCTGCCTCTTGAGTTGATAAGATTATCTTCACAGGATTTACTTAATTGAGGCTGGATCTTTTGTGGAGAATATTGTAAATGCACGAAAGCATCATCTGGGTAGTTAAACTAAGTGATATTTTTGGTGTCTCCCAAAACTTAGATTTTATGATTTGGAGTTGCAGTTTTAATATTACACGTTATTTCCAAAACAACAATTAAAGTAGATGAGTGTTCTTTTAATCTGTGCCTTTCGATTGTCTCATGACTAATGCATGACAGTAGTGGATAATAAATGAATCACATAGCAAGTGACAATCTTAACATACTATACCAAAGTCTTGGAAGTTAATAGTAAAGGTCATTCTCTACCACCCAGAGAATCTTATGATTCAAAAGTGTTGGAGAAGGGCTGGCCTGGTGGGGTAGTGGTTAAGTTTGCATACTCTGCTTCGGTGGCCTGGGGTTCACATGTTTGGATCCTAGATGGAGACCTACATACCCCTCATCAAGCCACACTGTGGCAGCCTCCCACATACAAAATGGAGGAAGATTGGCACAGATGTTAGCTTAGGGCAAATCTTCCTCAAGCAAAAAGAAGAAAGATTGGCACAGATGTTAGCGCAGGGCCAATCTTCCTCATCAAAAATAATAATAATAATGATTTAAGTCCTATATCGAAAGACTGAACAGGAAGGCACTGAAAAAGATGAAACTATCATCATTCCACAGATTAAATTATAAAAAAAAAACTTTGGGGGAAAATGTAACCCAAGACACAAACAAACAAATAAAGTCAGCATATTGCTGTAGAGTGAAGGCTAGAGTTAAGGCTGAGAGAGAACCAGCAACAGGAAGAGGTAAATCATGGACAAAAGGTACAAGAGAATCCCTCAGCAAGAACAGGAACACAGCTGACACTTACCATGGCGTTTACCAAGGGCCAGACGCTGTTCTTCATGCTTCATCTCTGCTTACTCATCAGTCCTCTCAACAACCCCATGAGCTAGGTTTTATAATAATCATCTCCTTCTGATGAATGAAGAAACACAGGCACAGAGAAGTTAAGTAATAATGCCTAAGATCACACAACTAGTAGGCAGTGGGCTGGGGTTTGAACCCAAGCTTCCCGGCTCTAGAATTCACAAACTTAGTATCTATGTAAAGTGTCTCACTGAGGAGAAAGAAATGAGCATGGAGGAAAGTAGTTAGGGCAGTGTAAAGAAATTGACTATGACAAAATGAACTAGCAATTTCAATTCTCTAAAGAGTGGCTAAGTTAGCGCACTCTGCCTCTGCGGCCCAGGGTTTCACTGGTTTGGATCCGGGGCGAGGACATGGCACCTCTTACCAGGCCATGCTGAGGCAGCATCCCACATAGCACAACCAGAGGGACCCACAACTAGAATGTACAATTATCTATTGGGGGGCTTTGGGGAGAAGACTAAAAAACAAAAAGAAGAAGATTGGCAACAGATGTTAGCTCAGGTGCCAATCTTAAAAAAAAAAAAAGGTAGTTAACCAATATACATGAATGTTTTATTTAAAATTGGAAAAAATGGAAATATCTTCTTAATACAATTCTAATTCTCCTCTGTTGGAATCATGTTAACAAATTCCCTTTCTAATGTCTTTTAGCCACTTGGCATTGCAGCCTCTCGGACCTGACCTAATGCCCCAATGATAAAAGCCTGACAGGGATTTCCTTTGCAACCATCTGCAGGGACTGAGGAAAGAAACCACCTCTTTTTATCACTGTCTCTGAACTGAAGGCCAAATTCAGTAAGGTGGATGAAAATTCAGGCACCCTCAGACGCACGGCAATTAGAAAAAATTATGTCCTTCACATGACTGGTGGTGGGGAGCAGAGAAAGAATATTTACAATCTCAAAATGATGTTCCCCCCTGTAAGCATTCGTCTGCACCTGGTGCTGTAGGCCAAAGTAATATAATGCTCAGTCATTTCTCTGGGTCCTAGTTATTACTCTCGCTCTAATTTGGTATAGTCAGTGTTGAATGGGAGAAGAGCTCACAAATATTCTTTACTGTTTCTAATGCGCTGGCCTTGCAGAAACATTAGCCACGCTGATAGGCAGAAATTTCAGATTCTCCCTTCTGCCGACCTAGCAGGATGTACCTTTGAACCTGAGGATGGGAGCTGACCGAATTCCGCCTTTGCCAGTGGCGTTTGTTAAGTTCCAGGTGAGTTTTACAGAATGCAGCACATGCTACACCAGCATATTGTTAACATTCATCGAGACATCACAAAACATTTTACTGTGGGAGATTGTGACCTTTCAAACAATTTCTAAAATTTTGTTAATTGAAATCCTGAGGGCTGTTCCCTAATCAGACCCCACTTAGAGCCACTGCAACATTAGGCAAATGAGAGTCCAAAGTAAAAATCCAATTGTTGCCTGCTAATTCAAGTCCAAATGACCAATCTGTGTTAGATTATGAATGCAGGGCACTGAGGGGTGGGAAGGTAGAGAACCAGCCCCTGGGCAGGTCTAGGAAACTTCTAAAGGCATCTGTGGGCTGTAAGCATGTGTCATTTGTTTATACGACATGTATTTTCGAATGTGGAAAACCATAAAATCTGACAGAAAATCCCTAAGAAGAGTCAAAGCCAAGAATCTGTGGTCAGTGGGGGCGCCATGTGGGAGAAGAAGGGAATGGTTCCACTCCCTCCTCCTCCAGATTCTGACTCACAAATTTAAAGCAACCAGAGAGAAGCCTTACTCAACAGGAAGCATCTTCGCTGTGTGTTAGTTATTCAATATTCTCCCCCAAATGTCCCGCTCATGCTTTGCACATAATGCCATGGGCAAAGTGTAATATTACCCTGTCAATTCCATATTTAGCAAAGTCAGGTGTGGATTCTTCTGACTAAATGAATATTCAATACTGTTTCAGTCTTTTCATCTTTCCAGAGCTGGAAATTATTTAGCATGGAAATATCTCTTTCGTAATATTCATCAGAGAGATTAGCTTTGTTTTGTTTTTTACTGAGCTGCAACATATGCAGTAAAGTGCATAAATCTTAACTGTACAGCTTGATGAACTTTCATATGTATTTGCCTGTATAACAGCCACCCAAATCAAGATACAGAACATTCCAGCACCCCAAAGGCTCTGTCATGCCTCTTCCAGTCAATTACTGCTCCCCCGCTCCAACATTCAAGCACAATCACTATTCTAACTTCTATCATCATAGTTTTGCCTGTTCTTGAACTTTATATATAGATATTAAAATGTCTGTATGTATACATATAATCTACATATATAAATAGAGAGAGAGAGAGAGAAGACAGTAGAGTAGGGACTCGTCATGTGCCTGGCTTCTTTTACTAAACATTTTGTTAGTGAGATGCTCCCATTTTGTAGCATGCAATGGTAATTCATTCCTTTTTATAGCTTATAGTATGTTCCATTGCATGAACATGTGTACCCCAACTTACTTGTCTATTCTCCTGTTGATGAGCATTGGAGTAATTTTCAGTTTGGGTTTACCATGAATACAGCTGCTATAAACATTCTTGGGGCATTGTTGAGTATGCCTTTTGGTGGACAAAAAACACTAATTTCCCTTGGGGATGTACCTGGTTCATAGCGTGGGGATATGTTTAGCTTAGAAAATCTTACCAGTCTTTCCAAGTGGTGTTCCAATTTAAATCCACAGTTGCCCCACATCCTCACCAACAGTTGGCATCGTCAGACGTTTTATTTAGTTTGTCTTTAACTTTAGCCGTTCTCATGGGTACATAGTGCTATCTTAGTGTGACTGATGCCTAAGCGGCTGAGCACCTTTTCATATACCGATATCTTTACGGCCATTTGGACACCCACTTTTGGGAAGTACCTATTCAAGTCTTTTGCCCATTTTAAAATTCAGATGTTTATCTTTTTCCCAGGGATTTTCTTTATATATTCTAGATATAAGACCTTTGTTGGATATAAATTCTGCAAATATTTTCTCCCCTTCTGTGTCTTGCTGTCTCGCTGTCTCACTGTCTTAGCGGTATTTTTTGATGAATAGTTCTTAATTTTAATGAGAACAAATTATCAATCTCATTTGTGTTTAGTTTAGTGTTTTTCATGACCAGTTTAAGAAATCCTTGCTGATTGTCAGGAGAGGATGAATTTCTGATTACGTACAAGATACATGAAGGATCATCCTATCATTTTGAAGGTACAGTGCTTAATAGATTGTTTAGTGGTTGTATTTCAAGATAGTAAATTCTATGGAGACACGAATGAGCTAATGAAGTACATCCTTTGGTTTTCGTTGGCTAAATGTTTAGAAATTGTCTGACATGCTTGATGATTAGTTCCGTGTCTACGTTGGGCAAGCATTCCTACTTGGATAAAAATGCCTCTCCCTCCTCATAGATTATGTGTATAACAAAATATAAAAATTTACCAGTAAATAGAAAGGAGTATAATGCTCAGTAAACATTCGCTAGATGTCGTCTGGATTTAACAGCCTCTGTACAATGGTCTTCTGATATAGTACAACACTGTGCACACACACACAAAAGCACATATTACACGGTCACACACATATATCTGGGAAATATGTTAAAAAATAAAAAGCACAGCAGGCCATTTATATGTCCTACTAAGGGTAGGGAAGAAAGGTTTACTTCATCTCCAACTTTTAAGACGCATAACATGGCGATTATGGAAGAACACAGCTATTCAAATCCTGGCTCTATCACTTACGGGCTGAGTAACCTTGAACAAGTTTCTTAACCTCTCTGGGCTTCAGATTACTCATCCAGAAATGGGGATAATATTTAAATAATCAAATATATAGAATTATGGTCATCACCAGGTACTATTTTCCCTACATCATGCCCCAAAAGCTCAGCCTTCCACAAATGTCAAGGTTTCATTGCGTATAACTGACTTAGTTTCCAGAAGAAGATTTAAACCATGCGTTATGCATTCAATAATGCTGAAATTTATTCCAAATTATGCTGGAGGCCGCTCGCATTTAGCCTCCCATCAAAAGTGATATTGAAACTCCTTTTTGAATTTATTTCTATTCTGTTTTCCCAAGCCTGGCATAATGCCAATTCATTTTTGACTGAAAAATGCAACCATCTTGTCCTTCTTTACTCTTTGAGGAATATTATGATCCTGACACTTGATCTCTGCAAGCAATTATCTGGTTTCTTCAAATTCTCCTTTTACTATTCTTTAAAAGAGTTGAAACATTTAAAATAGCCCTTTGGTCTGTGCCAAAACACCCCCAGCTGGCTCAAAATATGAACCAAATGATACTGAGGGGCTTATCTTTCTAAAATAAAATCCACAAGAGTCATACTAAATTCCCTAACTTAGAATTCAAGGTCTGCAATATTCTGCTTTCTCGGAGATATCTCCCTTAATTGAGCTTTCAGCTCAATAAAGATTATGTTTTTTTAGTTTCCTGTATCTTTGTGGTGTATTTCTCCTTCCGTGACTTCATGGAGGCCATTGCCCATGCTAACGTGTCAGCTTGTTTGCCACCCACATTTCAAGGCTCCACCATGTGACTGAGATGCCCCTGCTCTCTTCATAATACTATTTTTTATTCGGAAGTGGGCATATTTTATCTTGTTAAGCTTTCTAACCACCCTCAGAGTTAAAAGCTGGGAGTATCATTACCCCGTGTTACAAATGAGGACATTAAGACTTCGAAGGCTTGACTCTTCTTCTGAACACGTCTGCATTGATAAGCTTACACTCATTCTATATTAACTCATAATATTATCTTTTTATGTGTGTATGACTTGTCTCACATCTCAATCTTCTTAAAAGCAGACAGTTTATCCGATTGGTCCTTATATTCTCCCCTTGTGACTTGAACAGGAAAGGAACTCAGTAAATATTAGCTATTTGACTTGTTAGAATCAAAGAATCATAACACTTTGAGCAAAAAGGGAGCCTTATTGATCACTTAATGAATACTGATGTTTCTCAAAAGGTTTGAGATTTTTATAGCCTGGGGTTAATAGGTACAATGCTATTCATTTTTATTAGAAGTTTTGAGATAAAAATACCCTAGATTCAAATAAATGCCGATATATAATGGTAAAGCATGTAAAATTTAAACAAGTTTTAAGATGAAACTTAACAAAACTCCAGGAAATATCAGAACTATAATTGGCTGCTTGAGGCTATCTCAGACTTCTAGGGGGGTAAATGCTTTTTTCTCCTCTGCAGTTGGTGCTATTACTATTGAAAAAAATTGAGAAGCATAAAGTGCAGTGCTAACTGAGGCCTGGAGAGGTTAAGCAAATAGCTCCAGATCACACATTAATTCAACCAATATTGACTCAGCATCTGCTACTAATTGTGTAAGCACCAGGGCTAAAATAACCAGCAAAACAGACAAGGATGTTGACCCTATAAAGTCTGTATGCAAGTCGGGGTGAGGGGAGGAGAGAGTCATTAAGTTAATATTCAAGGTGTGTAACCCATATAAACCAGCCACTTCCTTGGTTAGTCCAGCAGAACATATTAAATAAAAGCAATTCAAATCTTTATTGTAGCCTCTTCAGGAAATACCCAAGCGGAAGTCCATTCTTTTTTTTTTTTTTGGTGAGGAAGATCAGCCCTGAGCTAACATCTGTTGCCAATCTTCCTCCTTTTGCTTGAGGAAGATTGTCCCTGAGCTAACAGCTGTGCCAATCTTCCTCTATTTTTTGTATGTGGGATGCCGCCACAGCATGGCTTGATGAGCAGTATGTAGATCTGCACCAGGATCCAAACCCGTGAACCTGGGGCCGCCAAAGCAGAGCACACAAACTTAACCACTACACCACCACGCCAGCCCCAGAAGTCCATTCTTATTGAACAACAAAAGATCTTCAATATCTTTTCCTGTATCTTACATTCTCAATATGGCTCTTAGCAGCTAGTCATCGACAAAAATGGATTTTCCCGAAGTTCTTCCTGCCCCTCAGCCTGAAGAGCTCCTGGCTCTTTGGCCTCCCACCTTCTCCTTTTCCCACCTATCTATTCTATCCTCAATATAAATGAAGCTAGACTCTGCAAGAAATTTCTTTAGTGGTTGTGGTGGTGGGAAAAAACCGTGAAATCTCGTGAGTTGATTTTTGTACCTGTCATATTTTTTTATTCCCACAGTATGGTAAATGTCAAAGTGCAGAGTACTTGACCTAGGCTGGGGGATTGGGGCAGACTTCTCTGAGAAAGGGAGCCATTAGGCTGAGCTTGGACTGTTAAATAAGTATTAACCAAGAAAAGGAGGTAAGAACCTTCCAGGCTTAGGGACCATAGTCAATGAGATCTCAGGTGAGAAGAAGCATGGAAATGGCAAAAGGCCATGTGGCTGGAATACAAGGTAAGAGGCAAGGAAAAGAAGCTGGAGAGAGAGGCAGGGGTCCAGTTACGCAGGGCCTCGTGCACCACGTTTAGGATTTGGTTTCCTTCTCTGACAGCATTGAGAAGTTATCAAAAGGAAGCACGACAGTGGCGTGATCAGCTTTGCATTCTCATGCAAAGACTTGGTGGGGTCTAGAAATTTGGGAGATCTGGGGAGAATTTCTAAGTAGACTTCTGTTGAATTAGGGTAGAGCCAGAAGAGATGGAAAAGAGTAAACCTTCAGAAGCTCTCTGGGAAGAAATGCTCAGGACTTAGTACTTGATTGGCTGTGGATGCTGAAGGAGATTGAGGTCAAGGATAAGGCCCAAGCTCCTGCCTTGAGCAACTGGATGGATGACGATCATAGACACTGAAACAGGAAATTCTAGAAGACCAGATGTTTTGGAGGAATTTTGAAGGTCAAAATGGCTTAAAAATGAGACAGGAAAAAAAAGCGCAGCGATTTTGCTCCAGCAGGTGATGAAACTTCAGAATTTTTTATTTATTCTTGCTTGAATTATTTCCTTTTATCCTTTTATCTCATCATTAAGCACCTAAGAAGCACAGAGAAAGCACTTTGAGTTTACTTGGCTATTTGGTTCTTTGATTTCAAAGAATGACATATACGTAGTATTGTTTAGTTTAGTAAAATTGGTAAGAAGTAGGTTTCATTCTAAATTTCATCTTTGGTGATGATCATTTTGATCATCCGGTTAGGATGATGTATAGGAGGTTTCTCCACTGTCAAGTTGCTATTTTTTCCCTTTTAAATGAAAAAGAAAGTTGTGGAGAGAAATTTAGAGATTCTGTAGATATCCTTTCCTCTCCAAACTTTCACTCATTGCATGCTGATTTTCTAATTCCACCATTCCCTCAGCATTTATTAGTTGGCATAGTAGAAAGCATTTCCTTTTTCTCTTTTCTTTCTTTCATTTATATCAGTATGGACTCATAAATTCTAACTTTATTCAATAGGTTATCATCCATTACTATCATTATATTAATGCTCCATTTGTCCCAGTTGTGGTCAGTGGGAGCCACTAAAAGCCAGCTCCTATGTCCTTCTGATTTGTGCTCATCGTATTTTGAGCACGTTCTTATAGGTCCAATAAGATGTTTCTGATTCATCGTGCACTTTTCTTGCCCCAGTTGTGGCATCAGCATTTCTCCAAGAAATTCAGGTCCCATTTAATGGAGAAATCTATTTAGAAACAATGATCTGAATAGGGGTGCTTCTTACCAGAGGCTCTTCTGGGGCCTACAAATGGATGGATCTAGGAAATTATGCACACTTCAACATACACACACTTACATACATATATGTATACACATATCTAGATTTATTTCCATATCTATGACTATCTATATGTATATCTTAGTCAGTTTGGACTGCTATAAAACATTACCATAGACTGAGTGGCTCAAACAATAACCATTTATTTCTCAGAGTCGTATAGGCTCGAAATCCAAGATCAGAGTGGCAGCATGGCCAGGTTCTCTGTGAGAGCCTTCTTTCTGGTTTACAGAAAGAGCAGCCATCTTCCGGTAAGTGCCCTCACATGGTGGAAAGAGGGCAAGCCAGCTCTCTGGCTTCTTATAAAAGCACCAATCTCACTCGTGAGGGCTCCATCCTCATGACCTAATTACCTCCCCAAAGCTCCACCCCTAAACATCCTCACATTGGAATTAGAGTTTCAACATAGGAACTTGGGGGGAACATAAACACTCAGTTCATTACAATCTATAAATCTATATCTAGATATTAAAAACCATGAGTTAATATTTGTACCTCCAATTCCAATCCAGTACCACAGGATACAGTTTATTTTTCCCCCTTTCAATATTTCTAACTCCCTTCACGGACAATGAAAAATCAGGCTTTCGTTATTCTCAATATATTTACACATTTGCTCAAGTCTAGAATAGACAGAGATTAGTTTGGGAATTTCTAGCCCACTGAGAAAAGCAAACCTAATAGAGTTAATGTGTTTTGGGTTCTTTGTCTTTAAGGTAAAATTTAAATACTGTGAAATGCACAAATCTGAAGTATACTGTCCTAGTTAGGGCTACTATTAATAAAGTGCCATAGACGGGTGGCTTATAAACAACAGAAATTTCTTTCTCACAGTTCTGAAGGCTGGAAGTCCAGGATCAGAGTGCCCACATGGTGAGGTTCTGGCGAGGGCCCTCTTTCATCTTGTAGATGGCTGACTTCTCATTGCATCCTCACAGGGTGGAAAGAAGGCAAGAGAGCTCTCTGGGGGTCTCTTTTATAAGGGCCTAATCCCATTTATGAGGGCTCTACCCTCATGACCTAGTTACCTCCCAAAGGCCCCACCTCCTAATACCGTCCCATTGGGGGTTAGAATTTCAACATATGATTTTGGGGGAACACAAACATTCAGTCCATGACATATACAATTTGATGAGTTTTGACAAATGCATACTCCCATATAACCACATCTCTATCTAAATTTAGAACCTTTCCTTCACCCTACAAAGTTCCCTTATGCCTCTTCCTAATTATCACCCCACCAGAGACAAATGCTCTTCCAGGTTTTTTTCATCCTAGATTTATTTTTTCCCCATAGATTTTTCAGTAAAGGTTTTTTAACCTATTCAAGAAATTCATAGTAGTAGAATCGTACAGTGTGTATTCCTTGTGTCTACCTTATTTCTTTCACTCAGCATAATTTCTGAGATTCGTCCACAGTTTTGGGTGTATCAGTATTTCTTTCCTTCTGGATAATTCTCCGTTGTTGGAATATACCACAATTTGCTTAGCCATTCATCTGCTAACGAGTATTGGCTTGTTTTCAGTTTTTGATGGGTATGAATGTTTTTGTCAGTGCCTTTTTGTGGATGTATGTTTTCATTCCTCTTTGGTGAATATTTAGGAGTAGAATTTCTGAGTCATAGGGTAGGTGTAGCTTTAACGTTATATGAAATCTTTTCTGAAAGTCCTTGAACCATTTTGCACCCCATCAGCAATGCATGACAGTTCCACTTCCTCT
This sequence comes from Equus quagga, assembly GCF_021613505.1. Taxonomy (NCBI): domain Eukaryota; kingdom Metazoa; phylum Chordata; class Mammalia; order Perissodactyla; family Equidae; genus Equus; species Equus quagga. The sequence continues at coordinate 19,495,420 of NC_060288.1, read as the reverse complement.
ACACCTTGGCCACTATTTGGCATTTTCAGTATTTTTCATTTTGGCCTTTCAAGCTAGGTATGGAGTAGTATCTCATTGTAGCTTTAATTGCATTGGCATCTCTGTTACTATGGCTTTGTAGTATAGTTTGAAATCCAGAAGGATGGTACCTTCAGCTTTCTTCTTTTTTCTCAGGATTGTTTAACTATTTGGGATCTTTTGTGGTTCCACATAAATTTTAGGATTTTTTCTTGTATTTCTGAAAATTGACACATTTGTTCAAAATGAAATAACCACAGAGGCGTTGGTCTATTTCTGCTCTTTATTCTGTTCCATTGACCTATGTGTCTATTCTGTTGCCAGTATTACACACCTTGATTACTATAACGTTACATTAAGTTTTGAAGTCAAGTAGTATAAATCCTCCAGCTTTGTTCTTTGATTTCATCGTGCTTTAGCTGTTCTAGCTCCTTTGCATTTCCACGTAACTTTTAGAATCAGAGCGGCACTTTTTACAAAAATATATACTGGGATTATGGTTAGGATTACAATAAATTTATAGGTTCATTTGGGAAGAATCTTAACAATACTGAGTCTCCAAATCATGAACATGGGTATCCCTATATTTATAGGCGTTATTTAATTACTCTTATTAGTATTTACAATTTTTAGCATTGAAGTTTTGCATATCTTTCGTTAAACTTATCCTTAAGTATTTTATGTTTTTAATGCTAGTGTCAATGGAATTATTTTTTGATTTGATTTTCGGAATCTTTTACTGCTAGTATGTAGAAATACAACTGATTCTTTATATTGACCTTATATCCTGAAATCTGGCTAAAACTGACATATAAATTCTAGTAAGTTTTTTGCAGATTCTTTAAGATATCCCATATAAACAATTATATTACCCGCAAATAGGACCATTTTCTATCTTGCTTCCGATTGATATGTATTTTATTTCCATTTCTTGCCTTACCAAACTGTTTCAGACTACCAATAGAATAGAAATAAGGGGAGAGTGGACAGTTTTGCCTTGTCTCCAACCTTGGGAGAAGAGCAGTCTTTCACCATTGACGAGGTCTAAAATACGCCACCCCAAAATGTGCCACTTTGGCGTAAAGATTATTTTGAGCTGAAGGCAACTGGGAATCAACAGATGCAGGAAAAGTCCTCTGCCCTCCTCTCATCTACCTAGAAGCAGGGCATACATTCCGCTTTTTGAAGGTGGCATTGGCCTAAATTTCCTCCCTCCCGTCTCCCCCCATCTGCTGTCCTGTAAAGGACAGCAACCTTTATCACCAGTGATGAGGCTGCATAAACAGCCCTTACCAAAATAACCCTGATCTCAAATTAATTTCTCCCACATATTCCCTAGTCACTTTCCCACAGTTTATCAGCCCTAAAAGCCCAAACCCCTTTCCTTTGCCTAGTCACTTCTCCACAAGTTATTGCCGTTTGTTAAAATAATATATAAGCTCCCTTGTTTAACTCCTTCTTTGGATTTTTCACTTCTTTTCTGTGATGGCCCTATGCACATAAAAACATTAACATCAATAAAATTCGTATGCCTTTTCTCCTGTTCATCTTTTGTCAGGTTAATTTGCAGGCCCCAGTCACTAGCCACTGAACCTAAGCGGGTGGAGGAAAAGGTTGTTTTTCCTGCCCTACACCATCAAGTAGAGTATTAGCTGAAGGGTTTTCATATATGCCCTTTACCGGGTTGAGAAAGTTCCTTTATATTCCTAGTTTGTTAAGAGTCTTATCATGAGTGCATCTACTTTATCATCTGCCCCATGCTCTGTCCTTCTACTCTTCAAGCCGTTAATACTGTAGTCTTCTGCTTGTGTTCTAGCTACTCCACATCACAGAGACTGGGCAGTATCTTAAATTCAATTAAAACGTCATAATAGAGACTGCCCTGTGGCATAGTGGTTAAGTTCATGCACTCTGCTTCAGCGGCCTGGGGTTCGCTGGTCTGGATCCTAGGCGTGGACCTAAGCACTGCTCATCAAGCCATGCTATGGTGCCATCCCACATACAAAATAGAGGAAGACTGGCACAGATGTTAGCTTAGGGCCAATCTTCCTCACCAAAAAAAAAAAAAAAAGTCATATATAGTTCCCTTCTTTCAAGGGTTGACTCCCCTCCAGTTTCTGTCCACTTTTGGTCACTCTTCAGTGCCTTCAAATAGGCATTGTTTATATTTTTTTATAGAGTATAATTGTTTTCTGCAGAAGGTTTAGGCTGATAAAAGCTACTCTGCCATTAACAAAAGTAAAACTCCAGATGACCACTTTAAAAAATATGTTTTTATGTTCAGTGCAGTTGATGAAACCCTGAAAAGCCTGGCTTGTTTTGTTGCACACAACCAGATTCCCAAGCACTGGCACGTGTGTGAACAGAGAACGAGAGGAGGGTTTACCTAGAACCTCAGGGACTGCACTTGAAATGACTTAGATTTCAAGTGTGTTGTTGAATTCTATTATGGTCACAGTTCCTGAATGATTCATTTAATAAAATGGACATTAAGGACAATGCTCTTCATGAAAATGACTTGTCGAAGTTCTCAAGGAAGTTGTCGTGATGGAGGAAAATTAAGGATATTTCACAGGTTACTTGAAATTTCAGATCACAACCAGGGTGAAAAAATGAGTGTAAGGAGTCTAAATAACAAAATAACCAATTAAGAGAATAATGAAATGGGAGAAGATGTTTTATATGAATTTCAAATAATTGAAATTATTAGCCACTAGCTCTTTAAGGAATACATTGTATACTTTGTTTCATACTTTATACAGTGAATTTTTTGGAGTATTGGCACATAATAAAACACATAAAGGACATAGTATCCATTTAGGAAATATTTTTGGATTAGCTATAATAAAAAGAAAATGACACACCTCAAACTTATACAATGTTATACATCAGTTACATCTCAATAAGGCTGGGGAAAAAAGAAAATGGCTATTAGATGTACCCATGTTTTTTTTCTGTAATAATAATTAGCCTTTCAAATATTTACCACATCAAATATGTAATTAACATATTTGAGGGTGCAGAGGGCACTATTTTATTTAAACCCACTTTATGGAAGATAAAATATATCATATACTCAAAGCTATGGAGACTCTCATAAGAACCTGGATTGGGGCCGGCCAGGTGGTGCAGTGGTTAAGTGCACACATTCTGCTTCTCGGCGGCCCGGGGTTTGCCGGTTCAGATCCCAGGTGTGGACAGGCACCGCTTGGCAATAAGCCATGCTATGGTAGGTGTCCCACCTATAAAGTAGAGGAAGATGGGCATGGATGTTAGCTCAGCACCAGTCTTTCTCAGCAAAAAGAGGAGGATTGGCAGTGTTAGCTCAGGGCTAATCTTCCTTAAAAAAAGAAAAAAAGAAAAAAATCCGCCCATTTAAAAAAAAGAACCTGGATTAATCTGTGTTAACTGTCCTGCAAAAAGGCACTGAGGCTGCTTGGAAGGAGTCTAGAAATCACAAGCTCAGGTTTGAGCCAGTTGTAAGTAAATCTTGATAAACGATCTTCTCAGTTAAATAAAACTATTTAGCTCTTCCCCAAAGAAGGCAAAAATATAGCCGAAGCCCTTAGCTTCAGGCTTCCCCAAGGCTCCATTCTTCACTGGTTGCATAACTTCCTTTTAAAACAATTAAAATCATGTCTGGTAAAAGCATGCAAAGTTGTACTGTTTCCTATTTTAATATTCTTGTAAATAGAGTTCAGTTACAGTTCAGTATCATGTGCGATCTTCATTAATAAGGAGAGTATAGACTTGATGAAAAAGTAAATATGCCATTTTTGAAGTAAGAAGAAATAAACATACTTGCCAATCATGAAGTAAACCTAAGTGTCTTTCAAGACTATTGCACCTACGGAAAGCTTTTTCTAAGGACAGCCCAGGATCGATATAAAGCAGTAAAGTGACTGCCTGGTTTGCCTTCCAAAAAGCACTGTAGAAAATGAATATTTAATGACAGACAAACCAATGTGCTGAATGTAAGGAATAATGGCTTGGGAAAGTAGATAGAAGGATTTTGTTACCTTGGAGGATCAAGTGAATTACAATTAGTCTAATGACGAAACCTTTTAGGTCGTTGCTTTATGGCTATTGTCTTGAAATACCAGTCATGGGTTTATCATAAACCCTGTCTTCATGTTGCACAGAGCTTCAGCACGTGCATGCAGATAACACGTCCTCTAATCGTCCATAATGGGTCCATGAACCCGAGACTCAATTTAACCTTGTTTCTTTTCCTTGGCTTATCATTTTTACCAGAGGGTACAAAACAGAAGACATATCAACAGCCTACAAGGTTTTTTAAAGTGCTTCAAACATCTCCCAATTTCCAATTCACTGAATGAAAGATAAGGAATAATTCGATCAACCAGCAACAAAGAAGTCTGACAGGTTGGGCTTACCTGGAAACACTCAACCTACAGCAGGTTTGAAATCACTTTAAATAGGAAAATTTCTCCCTTTAAGAGCAATGGGATTTGTTAGTTCATTTCCTGGGAAATGAAATGGCCAGTTTTTTTATTCCATGAGGTTTTTCTTCTGGAGGTTCTAACCTTTCTCTTAGAGAAAGCCACTTGATTTTCTCAAAGCCTTATGATTATCCGGGCCCAGTGGGGTGTCTCTGCAAGTTGTTGAGTCAGGGAATGAAGAGGAAGATAACTCTGTGTGTGTGTGTGCGTGTGTGTAGTGGGGGAGATAGTGATGAAAAAGGCTCTCTTTTGAATCACAGAATATGTTTACTATAGCATTATCATTTTTATCCCCCTACACAAATTTTTTTGGGGTTTGGTTCTATTTTCTCCCTTCAAATTCTATATTCAATAATTCATTGTTTTGACTCTTGGAATGCTCTTGAGATTTTCAGTTTCTACTTTACTTTTTTTACACTAGAGAAATGAATAGGGATATTGACAAGAGATGTAAGGCCCCAATTTGGGGGCATGTTAAAGCAACCACCTAACAGAAATCACCCAAGCTATTCTCAAGATTCTGTCACTTTGGAAGAGTTAAGCTAAGCTATGTGAGCTTTAGTAATTTAGCTACTTTTTGTGTCTCAATTTCCTCATCTATAAAATAAAGTTTAAAAATAGTACCCAGCACATAGGGATGTTGCAAAGATCAAATGAAATTAACAAATGTAAAAACACTTATAACATATAAACCTAGCATATAGCAAATATTTTGTAAATGTTACACATCATTATTTTAATTGTTTGCATTTTCTTTAAAAAACGAAAGAAATCTAGGGAACAGAGTTATGCCATCTTTATCAATCAAAGTCCTTTTCTGATCTAGATTAACTAAATCCATATATTTCTATATCACTTTGTAATATGATCATGAGTTCAAGTTGTTTTATTTTACTTTATTCCATATAAACATATCCATGTATTACATCCTCCACTTACTTGTCATTTTAACTTTTATATGGTAAGTATAACTAAAGAACTATGCCATGTGTTTTTTTAGAGAGACTAAATAATCAATATTTTTTATTTTAACATATAGATTTATTGCAGTACAACTAAAATTCCTATGAGAACTAACAGTGAAAAAAATGGATGGCAATATCAAAACATTTTCTTAGGTAATAAGTGTAGATTCAGCCTAGCAGGTTTGGAAAACTGAACACACTGCAACCATGATCAAAATCACATGCTACTGAGTTATCATGGTTGAAATATGAAGCTGACCTATAATACAGACGAAACAAACATAGAGCGAGGGATAACCACTGAATACATTGTCTCCTAAATAGTTGGCTAAAGAGTTGGAAGGAATCAACTGAGATACATAAACACATGAGACTCAAAGACGACAGTAAATTCCAGCTGTATCAAAGAGTGAAAGCATTTTTCAAAAACGGAAGAGTAGCTTATTTATCCCAGATGTGGAGAGAACACCCACTTCTAGTCACTGCAGAAATGAAGCCAGGAGTACATAGATTAAACGAATATACTTTTAAAATTTTTCATTTTTATGAAACAAAATGTAAAATAGAAATACTATAAAGGAAAATTTCTAATATAGAATAGATATGTTATAAATATAACCTGATAATAGATTTCTCCCCAAAATATACGAGGAAATAAATGATTATATATCAATAACCACTTTCTACTTGCTGAATGGTCAGAAAGTATGCAGTCAAAAAAATATAGACTAAATCATCACGTTTTTAAAAAATCACAGTTGTATTAAAAATGAAAAAGAAAGGCAAACCTAACCAGCTTGAAGACTCCCTTACAGGCTTATTAAACTGGAAGAAATTGAAAAATTGTAAAAACCCAATTGTGACAAGTCTTTGGAGGCAGGCAGAAGGTACACTCTGTACGTTAGTGGTAGAAATATCCAATGGTGACATCTTTCTGGAGGGTTATCTCTAAGATGCTCTTTGACCCATTAGCTGTTCCCTCACTCAGAGGGAGGAAAACTAACATATACAGCAACTTTCAGTGCAGCATGGCCTATAGTGGGGAAAATTAGCATCAGTTCAAATGCCCCAAAATATTTAAATGTTAAGTATATTACCATATAAAAATTAAAATGACCATATTACCATATAAAAATTAAACATTTTTTATTACCATATAAAAATTAAGATTACCATATAAAAACTTAGAGAGGTTCTCAAAGGCCAACGATGAAACAACTTGATAACTGTAATGGATTGAAATATGAGTTCCTAATTAAAACAAAAACAGAGACTTATTTGGTTACCTTTATAGGATTCCAGGGAAACGACTCATTGTTTGACTTAGATTGGTAAAAATATGAAAAGAATTGAGTATTTTTCCTATCTTTCCTATATGAACTATTCCATTGAGTAATTAAATAGTAGAGAGGAATACGTTTTTTTTAATAGAAATATTTCAGCAAATAAGTGAAGAAGAAATGATTGAATTATAATACCATACCTTTGCAACCTCTAATGAAAAAATCAACGTGGGCATTAAGCATCAATGGCTGCTAACATCACAAGAAGTGAATCAATCAGACACATTCTACCTCCTAGTGAAAGAACCCTATACCATCAGTGAGGTAACCTTTCACCAAAATCAAACTGGAATCTGATCAAGCCTGTGGGCCCACTCACCAACTAATTAGAGACAGAAAGATCAAAAGAACTCGAAGATGCAATCAGGAAAATTCAGACAGTGGGAAACTCCATAGGTCCAATGATTCCATTTCTTCAAGAAATATATTGCAAAGAGAATTGGGGGTGGAGGGAGGGAAGGAGACAGAGAAAGGGGAAAAGAACACGTAGATTAAAATAAATATTAAAAAAGAGCCAGGGGCCGGTCCTGTGGCTGAGTGGTTAAGTTCACATGCTCCGCTTTGGCAGCCCAGGGTTCACTGGTTCAGATCCTGGGCGTGGACCTACACACTGCTCATCAAGCCATGCTGAGGTGGTGTCCCACATAGAGCAACTAGAATGACTTGCCACTAGGATATGCAACTATGTACTGGGGCTTTGGGGAGAAAAAAAAAAAGGAAGATTGGCAACAGATGTTAGCTCAGGGCCAATCTTCCCCACCAAAAAAACCCACAAACAAACAAAAAACCAGGCAAAAACTAAACTACAGCATGTAGGAATGGATACAGAGACGATCAAACTACAAAGAAAAGCAAGAAAGTGATTACCATACAAATCAGAATGTGTTTACTGTTAGGGCTGAAACAGGGGTTACAATTAGCATGGGTGCTTGGCAACATTCTATTTATTTTTTGACCAAAGTAGTGGTTTAAAGGATGTGTACTTTATGATATTTATTAGGTTATGAATTTGTTTCATGCAGTTTTGTGTATCTGTATTATATTTTACATTTAAAGGTGTAGTATAATAAGAAATGCATTTGGGAGCCAGCCCTGATGGTCTAGTGGTTAAAGTTGGGCACTCTCACCACTTTGGTGGCTTAGGTTCAGTTCCTGGTCGTGGAACCACATCACCCGTCTGTCAGTAGCCATGCTGTGGCAGCAGCTCACATAGAAGAACTAGAAGGACTTACACTAGGATATACGACCATGCACTGGGGCTTTGGAGAGGAAAAAAAAAAGAGAGAGAGAGAAAGATTGGCAACACATGTTAGCTCAGGGAGAATCTTTCGCTGGAACAAAAGAAAAAAGAAACATATCTGGTCTTTGACCCCAGCTCCTGGCACACAGCCCCTAAAACCCTTGGAATTTCTCTGCTGATAGCAGTATCTTTTGTGGTTCATAAGAACTTGTTTTGAGCACACCTGAGTTACACTAATGAGGTCACTTAGGGATGGGGCTCCTTGTTACCCTCAGGATGGGGCCATTCACTAGAAAGACCAAGTGGTTAGAGTGTTGCAATTTTCAACCCCACCCAGTGATCTCTGGGATGGGGCAGTGGGGGCTTCTGCAGATTAAGCCATATAAAAACCCTTGAACAACAGCTTTGATTAGTTTCCAGGTTGGTGAATGCATCCACATGCTGGGAGGGTGCCCACCCTATTTCCAAGGGGGCAGAAGTTCCTGTGCTCTGGATCTTTCCATACCTCACTCGATGTACCTCTTCATCCGGCTGTTCTTCTGTGTCCTTTATAATATCCTTTATAACAAACTGATAAACGTAAGTAAACATTTCTCTGAATTCTGTGAGCGTCTCTAACAAACAGATGGAGCCTGAGATGGGGTGGTGGGAACCTCTGGTTTATAGCCAGTTGGTCAGAAGCACAGATAACAACCTGGACTTGCGTTTGGCATCTGAAGTGGGCAATCTTTGGCATCTTAACTTCTGGGATCTGATACTATCTAAGAACTGAGTTAAATTTGTTGGACACCATTCAGTGTCTGCTGAGAACTGAATTGCTTGTGTTGGAAAAAACACATCAGAGAAGGCTAAAAAAATTTACCCATTATCTTTCTGGATGCAAGGTTTGAACTACTTAAATTAATGTTTCAAGGGTTGCTTGCAGGTACATGCATTTTAATGGAAACCTGTTGAAGGTTAGCTAGAATGCCAAATCGTTAAAATAGGTAACTCTAGGTATTTACGTTAAAAATGGTCTTTATTTTTGTTGTCGTCTTGGGTTTTTTTATGTGAGGAAGAGTGACCCTGAGCTAACATCTGTGCCAATCTTCCTTTATTTTATGTGGGATGCTGCTACAGCGTGGCTTGATGAGCAGTGCCAGGGCCTTGCTGGGGATCTGAACTGGTGAACCTGGGGCTGCCAAAGTAGAGCACGCAAACTTACCCACTACACAACCAGGCTGGCCCCAAAAATGGTGTTTATTTTTGCCTTGTAACTTTTCAGCAACAGAAAATTCTTCTAGGGCCAGCCCGGTGGTGTAGTGGATAAGTTCGGGCACTCCGCTTCAGTAGCCCAGGGTTTGCCGGTTCAGATCCTGGGCGTGGACCTACACACCACTCATCAAGCCATACTGAGGTGATGTCCCACACAGAAGAACTAGAAGGATGTACAACTAGGATATACAACTGTGCACTGGGGCTTTGGGGAGAAAGAAAAAAAAAAGAGGAAGATTGGCAACAGATATTAGCTCAGGGCCAATCTTCTTCACCAAAAAAGCATAAAAAACCAAGAGGCAGATGATACAATTCTATAAAAGAAAAGAAAAGGAAAGAAAATAAAAGAGAATTCTTCTACACTAAAGACCATTAAGAGAGAAATGAGATCGTTTCTTGGCACCAGAGGATATCTGGTGGGGTATGGGAAGACAATATGAGAACTTCTATCCAGCTATCTGTCTATCTATTTTAAATCTTATCCTTTTCTATTTTTGTGTATAGTTTATTGTTACATAATATATCAGTACTCTAGTGCTATATATAATTTATAAAGAAATAAATATCAGGCATGCATACTCAATTTTTTCTTATAGATGGGAAAGTATAAGAAGAATGGTTTAGAGGCCACTGGGCTACTCACTTGCATGGTTCAGGCGTGAACTAAAAGGCTGAAATGAAGAGCCACGGCAGGCCTTGACAGACTGGATGGAATGATGTTTTGGGAAGGCAAGTCCTTCCATGGCCTCAAGGTCATAAGCCCATAGGAAGAGAAATGAGTGATATCAGTAATGCCAAACACGAGCTCATATACAAATCATACATACGTGATAGTAATGTCTTATATTTTATCCTTACAACAACCCCACAAGATCTAAAGAACTAATTTTATAAAAGAGAAATGAGATCCAGACAGGTCAAATCAGTTAAAACATATCTAGGTGTCAAATCAATTCTTCTAGGGGCCAGCCCAGTGGTGCAGCTGTTAAGTGTGCATGTTCTGCTTCGGTGGCCCGGGGTTCGCTGGCTCGGCTCCCTGGTACGGACACGGCACCACTTGGCACGCCACGCTGTGGTAGGCATCCCACATATAAAGTAGAGGAAGATGGGCATGGATGTTAGCTCAGGGCCAGTCTTCCTCAGCAAAAAGAGGAGGATTGGCGGCAGTTAGCTCAGGGCTAATCTTCCTCAAAAAAACGAAACAAAACAAAACTAATTCTTCTAATTTGTGTCCTCGATTTTGGAGTGATAATGGTATTTTTTATTGCTTGTAATAGATTTATTCTCCTATTCAAGATTTGCAGACAATATAAAACATTTCCTGGGTTAAACAACAGATAACAATTAGCTGTGGGTTTCTAGAACGGATAATCAGATTGTAAATTAGTGGGAATTAACCATAATTTTGTAAGTACTCAAAAAGAGATTAAAAGTATACTTATCCAAAATAGATAAATCTTTGGTGGTGTTAAATTACTGCCCGGGATTAGTAACCTGACTTCTCAGTGTTCTAGATACCCAAGGGTAAGATTGTCTTACTTTCTGGTGACTAACCAGGTGCTGACTTACAATGTTGGCACACTGCAATTAGATTTAGGTAAACATAGTGTTAGTTCTACTGGATGGAGAAAATAATGATGATAATATTTTCAGTGGCTCTTTCCTGAATTGCCAGCCTACGTTTAGAAGAGTGATTATATTTTGAGGAATGCTTGTGTAACAGCACGAGGGCTAACTGCTGTTGTTTATTTAGTTTACGGCTCTTCCTACATCATGATTTGCAAACATTTGTTAGAACTTAGAACACTAGGCCCACTTGACTCCATACCATTTGTGAATGGAGAGGATCTCAGAATCGAGTATGGATCAGCACCTATGAATCAAGATCAAAAGTTGCAAAAGGGTGCTGGCCCCGTGGCTGAGTGGTCAAGTTCGCGTGCTCCACTTCGGCAGCTCAAGGTTTCACTGGTCCAGATCCTGGGTGCGGACATGGCACCGCTCATCAGGCCATGCTGAGGCAGCGTCCCACATCCCACAACTAGAAGGACCTAAAACTAGAATGTACAACAATGTACTAGAGGATTTTGGAGAGAAGAAGAAGAATTAAAAAAAAAAAAAGATTGGCAACAGGTTTTAGCTGAACTGCCAATCTTAAAAAAACCACAAAAATTTGCAAAAGGAATGAACCAAAAATCAATCAGTAGACCAGGCCTGGACACTGGGTACCAGTCACAATGCAATAAAGCTGAACCCATTGGGCTCCATGGGTTTACACTCTTTGCACTTTTTTCAGTCGATCACTGATCAAAATTAGCAGGGCCCAAGGGGCATGGGGGCAGGTTGGAAGGCTGCCCACAGCTCTCGAAGGGCTTACACTTGGCTAAGAGAACAAGGCCAGAGACATAAATTACAAGGAAATTCAACGAGTCTAAGTAGACTGTGATAGTCTCAAAGGTATGAGGCTTCACAGCCACAGACTTCTCATTTTATTGGTCATGAAGCACCAAATACTTTGAAATTGAAAATACATCCCCTTTTTAAGGGAAGGCTCCGTCTGATTGGAGCAAAGACTAACCAATTCCAAGTGTGACACAGTTATGATTCATTGTCAAGAGTGGATTACGCAGACCAGTAGTTTCTTTAGTCATGACATTTTAAGTACTCCAAGTAAACATTTTTAAAGTGGTTGCATAACAAACTGGTGGTGCTATATTTTTTTTTAAAATTTTTTCCTAATATGAAGAGGTCAAAAGCAGAATTACAGAACAACTTGTTTGTGGGTGAGCTAAAATAATTTTGGCATCATGCTGTAAGAATGACTCCTACAGAGTCTGTAAATGGAATAGAAGGACTGATGAAGATGCCTTCCATGGTACGGAAGAATGAAAGATTTTTTCAGATGCTTTCTGGTCATTTTGATAAGAGGAAGCTATATTTCCTTATTATTGCTACTACTTGAACTTGCAACAAGAAACTCTTTTCTTTCTTGAGATACTTTATTTATAAATCTGCAGACTTCTACACCAGAACATCCCTATTCTGATAGTTACCCTTCTGGAACAATGAAAGGAGAGTCTCTAAGGAAGAAGAATGGATAATTAGGAACCCAAGAGTATTTTGCAAAGAAATCCAGACCATTCACTGTTCTCATGCTCTTTTCCTGCTGTGCAATCATTGCTATAGCTGGTCAGTTTGTGTATTTGCCCACTCCTGTCTCACCATCTTGGGATACAAGAGTTAAGTCATGTGATTATTTGTAATAGACATTTTCTCTCAACAGAAATAGGAAAAAAGTCATCAACAGTATCACAAAATTCCAGCATTCTGGGTCTTTGCCACTGTGACAATTCTTCAACACCTATCAAGTGACTGGCTGACTAGGAATTTTCTGGAATGTTGTATAAAGCAACTGTGTCTGTCTTTGAGGCGAGGGATTTGTGGACATGTTAGAATTTTACCATAAGCATATTTGACTTTCAGAAGCATATATGAAGGAAATGCTATCCATACAGCCCCCGCATCTACAGTCAACCTTTGATCCCATTATGCTCTCATAAGGCTTTTGGGACTTTGGCCTGGTCCCTGGCTGGGTGAATACCTTCGTCAAGTTCAGTTTTACTGTAATACTTTTGGTTTTTATTCAAAGCCATTATGAAAAATAACCATATAAAGTTTCTTACAGAATTATTAATAATCAATTGTTTTCCATTCTGAGGTTTGATCTGAAACACCAGTGGAAAAAAATGCTCTCTGAATTCAGTGCTGGGAAAAGTTTTGCTTCCCTTGGCGAACTCTTAGCCCCTTTTGAAAATCGCAATTACCTAACTGGTTGGGGCACTTGGCTACCAGGAAGCTCGGAGGTTTAATTTGGTACTCAATGGTATGTTTACTTTTTACCTGTGTTTTTCCTTGGATCCTATTTTATACTTCTGTGTATTTATTTTTTAAGTTTACTGGGCCTGCTTTTTAGAATTGTTCAAGTTCCTTGTTCAATAAAGTGGTGGGGTAAGTAAATATAAATGTCACAAATTAAAAAAAGGGATCAAGTTGGGGAGTAAAATGACTCCATGACATTCCCATGGAATTACTCCCTCACTGCTCAAATCAATGTGCTGGAGTTTCCCCCTTGGGAATCAAGCCTGGAGCTCTTTTTTCATTTCTGATTGAATGCGATTTGGGGAAAATTAGCTGGAAGCTCTACCCCAGGGAGAGGTCACTGCTAATAAAATTCTGAAGAATTTGCAAACTCATCATTTTCACCATAATCGCAGCGTGTTAGTTAGAGTTTTATGTACTAAAGTCTTCCTGTTTAGATAAACAAGAGAAGAAATAGTTTGAAAGCATAGAGCATTTTGCTCCCCTCCATTATGCATGAGAAATTTGTTTATTTCATCTATAAGTGAAATTAGCAGGGAGAGAATCTTAGCCATTCCTGATGGTGAAACTTCCAAGGGGTGAAAAATTTTTAGATATTGGAATGGGTATGCTCAAAATTTAAAAAGTACAAAATTATATCTAGTGAAAAGTTTCTCTTCAAACCTTGTCTGTCAGCTGTCCAGCTCCTTTCCCCAGAAGGAACCAATCTTATCAATTTCTGAGATCTCTTTTCAGAGATATTTTATGCGTATACAAACAAATATATGTATATATGTATACATACAAGTTTATATAATTTCCCCCTTTTTAATAGAAAGGGTAGCATACTATCAGATAATTGTTTTGTATTTAAAAAAAATTGTGCACACAATCTATCTTGGAGATCATAAAAGTATAAAGACCTTTCTCATTCTTTTCTTTCTTTCTTTCTTTCTTTCGAGGAAGATTAGCCCTGAGCTAACATCTGCTGCCAATTGTCCTCTTTTTGCTGAGGAAGACTGGCCCCGAGCTAACATCCATGCCCATCTTCCTCTGCTTTATACGTGGGATGCCTACCACAGCATGGCCTGATAAGCAGTGCCATGTCCGAACCTGGGATCCAAACCAGCAAATCCCAGGCCACTGAAGCGGAAAGTGGGAACTTAACCACTGCGCCACCGGATTGGCCTGATGGAGGTGATTCTAACTTGCATTGCCACCGCCTGTTTCTTCACACTTTTGCCAACACACAGTGGCTTTCAAACTTGCTAATCTTTGCCAATCTGAGTGAAAAGATGGTTTCTTAATGCAGTTTTAACTTGCTTTTTTCTAATGCAGAAGAAAAATATGCTAGCTTATTTTTAGGACGAAGGGCCACAAAGTTATGTGGAGTCGTTACTGACCCTTAAATTGTTCCTGGAGTCTGCAGCAGGTTGACATTAGAGTTCAGAGATCAAGAACATGGCAACGTGCCCAGAACTGAGACGGAAAGAAAAGTCAGCAGGTCCCATTTCAAACATATTTGCCTTGACAGAGTCCCTGTTGATGTCCCTAGAAGGTAGGTTCTGTTTTTATGTGGATGCAATCGGAAGCTAAGTTTCAAATTCCCCAATGGCCACAAAAGTAGCTTCTAATTACTTAGGAGAAGGTGTGCATCTTTTCCCTTCCAATCCATCCCATAGAAAAATGAAGTAAAACCGGTTCTGTATTTATAGATATAACTAAGCCACACAATAGAATTTGGGTTGGACGGAATCATCTGGGTCACATGAGGGCTGTAAAGATCAAATGATACGTTTGAGGCTAAAAGTGTTCTGCTTAGGGAGAAGGCCTGTCGCTAATTAGCATAAGTGCCTCATGCCTTGCAGGAACGACCTGAAGGGTTTGTTTCTGTTTTTTGTTTTTGGTGCTTTCGCAGAAGGGAGAATCACTCAATCCTATTTAATGCTGTATCTCTTTAAAAAAAAAATCATAGGCCTTTTCCTAAACTCATTGATATGTTAGTTACGAGTCTGTCTTTACAACAGGGACTTCAAAAGCCAGTGAGACTTGTTATCACGTGATGGAATAAAAAGAGAGGATTAGAAATTAGGCCTGCTGGATTTGCATTTGCCCCTCACTAGCTGTGTGACTTTAAGAAAGTCACTGGACCTTTCTGAGCTTCATTTCCTCATCTGAAAAATGGAGATAATCATCTGACCTATATACCCCTGGGTCTTGAGGCAATAATCGAACGTTGTACAGGTGAAAGGGCTTTAACTGTAAATGGCGATACATCTGTTAGTTGAGCTAATATGATGATATAGAAAACTTTGTCAGATACAGTATCCTCAGATTAATTCTCAGAAAAAGCTTACTTCTCTTAAAAAGCTCGTAGCAAATCCAAACCAGGTAATTAAATTTTTAAAAAGAATTTTGGACTCAGGTTGTCTGACACTTAATGGTTCAGTAACGTTACACCTCTCATAGGTGGAATAACATCTTTGGAAAAGCTTTGTATTAAAAATATGCTTATAGAAGAAAATATTTTATGGGCCTAATAGCTATGGATGCAATTTGCTTAGTTTAGCAAAGAGAATGGACTTAATTTGTGTTAGAGAAAAGGGGGCAGACCTCGTTTTCTCTCTTCCTACTTTTTCTTCGAAGGTGGAACAGCTGGAGCTCATTTCTTTAACCTTTAATAGGTGTTTGGTAGTAAACGTCCCAGAAGGAGGAAGATAATACAGACCGGCAGTCAGACACTCTGAAGTGACAATCACTGCTGCTTCTTTGTAAACCTCCGCCCTGATCCTTCTGCCACCTTCCCACTCCCTAGCCCACACCCGGCCCGCCCTCGCCGCAGTGCCCCACTGCCAGCGGGAAGTCAGAGAGAGCCCACGGGGCACACAGGTGGCAAGAGGGGAGGAGGCGGCAGATCCTCTCAGCAGCCCGGCCCGGCTTGGGGCCCCAGCCCTGGGCCCCGCAGAGCTCGGGTCACCTGCATTCTGGGCCGCGTGCTCAGCCAGGTGCGCAGGCAGCAGCCCGGGGCGCCACGTTGCACGTGGCAACAGGTGCCGCGCGGTGCTGGGCAGCCGCTGGCGTGGGGCGCGCCGGCACTTAGCCCGGGAGCGCGCGGGACCTCGGGATCGGGCCCCGGGTGCGCGAGAGGAGGGAGCGAGCGGGCAGCCCAGCCCAGCCCGCCCACCTGCCGAGCGGAGCCGGGCGGAGCGCGCGGGAGCCTCGGGGGCCGGCGTCCCGAGGTACGGCCCGGCGCGTCGGTCAAGTTTCTCGGGGTGCAGCGCCCTGCGACGCCGCCCGTCCTTTGTCTCCCACGGTGACGGGGGGACAGAGGCGGCCGCGCTCTGCTATTTACAAGTTTCCCGAACTCCCCGCCCTGGCTCCACCCCCGGCGGCCCGGGAGGCGGGGAGGCTGGGCTCCCGGACTCGGGGTTCCCGCCTGGCACAGCAGCCGCCGCCGGCGTGCGGGCGGGGGTGGGACGAGTGCCCAGGTGCAGGCGCTCCCCCGCGGGCACGGATTGCACCGCGGCCTCCCGGGTGGGCCTGGCGCGCCGCCGCCGGGGGTCCCCAGGGCGCGCCGCCCTGCGTCTCGGCGCCCCGGAGGGCTGGGCTGGCCCGGTGGCGCTGCGGGTAAGTGCGGAGTGGAGTCGATTCCCGCTGCTCAGCTCGTCCGCGGAGGGGGGAGAAAGGACACGGTGAACGCGACCGTCCTGGGGGGACGGGACTGGCTTTAGGGAGGGGCGGGTATTCTAGGGGCTCGGGTGCCCAGGTTGGGGGAGAAGTGGGGAGGCAGTCCCAGAGGAGCGGAGCCTGCGGGGAGCAGGTCTCACGTGGGGTCGGCGCAGCTCGTGCGACAGGGACGGATGCGGATCGCGTAGCTGTCACCTTGAAAGTGACCGAGAGGGTTGCAGTGGACTCAGTTACGCGGACTGGCAAGCATGTCCACTCATCCGGAAGCCGCCCACCAGACACTTGACCCGCCAGGGCCCTGAAGTCCCAGCCTTCTCTCCGGGGGGTTCTCTTGGGCCCATTCTCGGCATAAGGACTCAGGGCTGAAAATGTGGCATTAATGGGGTTGCTGCAATTCCCAAGGCCCTCTCGTCCCGTGCCTTATTACTTCCTGCAGTTCGCTGGTGCTTTGCTAGCTCTCGAGAAAAATCCACCCCTAAGGTCACCTGATTGACTGTTCTATCGTAATTAGTGGACTTAAGTGTTTACTTACCTTAAATCTTTTGTCCTCCTGTTTCCAAGACGTGCTCTTTTCTAGTTATTTGTTCATTTTGACTTGGAGTAATTTATTTTGGAGTGAGAATGGAGAGATTAATTCTTCATTTAGCTTGCGTAAAGTTCCACATACTCTATTAACTACTATTTATTTTAAGTAGTTGGTGGCTAAAAAAGGAAATCCAGTGTGTTTTGCTTTGTTTGTTTGAATAAAATCAAAGTGTTAGGCAAAACAGGGTGGATGAAAGCCTTCATGTTTAGCCAAGTGACAGGAATTCAGTCATCATCACACTAAACCCTTAGCCGTGGGCGTGGAGGGTGGGTGTGGAGGTCTTAGGAGTGGAGGCAGGGAGAGAGGGGAATAAAAAGAAGAAATGAGAGTCCATGCTTCCTAGGAACCTATGACCTGCTTACGGAGTTTAGATACACCCAGATAACAGTGTTTGGTTAACCCTAAGAGGAATGGCATAGTTGGAATTGCAATTCTGTAGACACACTGCTTTTTCAGGGATAATTAGGGCAAGAAATGATGGGCTATTTAAATTGAAGCAATGATACCCTGTTTTATAGTGCTTTACAATGTATAAAGTGCTTTTATCGATTTTTTTCCTTAAGTACAATATTCCATAAGGAAAGTTATACAGAGAAATGATTTAGAAATGATTTATTTATCCTTAAAAAACCACAAAAACTTAGGAGTAGAATTTAGTTTAGAATAATATTTGACTCCCACCAACTTTTCCACCTATTTTTAAAATCAGCATGATGTGGAACAAACAGTGCTTGTAGATCAGCACCTTTTAATTGTATATCAGTAATTCAAGGTTACGGTTTTGGAGTATTTCATAGGATTATAAAGTTCTAGCTAGATTTCTTTTGGTATTTCTTGGAAACGAAACTTTAGTTGTTAGACTTAAGCATTTAAAAAGCATGTCACTTGATAGCCCTGTTCTGTTGGCCTTGTTTGTTACCACTTCAAAAGTAATGCATGCTTGCTATATAAAAATTGTTAGACTCAGAAAAAGTATGAGTTAATCCCACCATCCAAAGATAATCATGAGTATTTTCTTTATACTTGTTAATATATGACATTAATAGACTTTTTAGTTATGTAGTTTATACAAATATACTGTTGCATGCTGATTTTTTTTCTGCTTAACATATGAGAAAGTTCCCATGTCATTATAGTTCTTCAAGAATCTTACTTTAGTGGCTACATAATATTACATTATATAGCTGTAACAATTTTAACTATTTTCTTATAGTTGAACTTTTATTTTGAATGACTATTATTACTATATACTTATGCAACAAATATCCTTTATAAAACCTTATCTACAGGGCATATTTCCTTAGGTTAGAGTCCTTGCAATAAAATTGATGGTTCTAAGATCTCTCCTGTTTTTTTTTTCCCTCCCGAAAGCCTCAGTGCATGGCTGTATATTCTAGTGTAAGTCCTTCTAGTTCTTCTATGTGAGCTGCTGCCACAGCATGGCTACTGAAACACGGGTGGGGTGGTTCCGCTACTGGAAAATGAACCCCAGGCCGCTGAACCGTGGTAGCCGTGAACTTTAATCCTTAGGCCATCAAGGCTGGGTCTAAGATCTTTTGATACAGATGGACCATTTGCTTTCCAAAAAATGTTTTACCAAAGTATGCTGCCATCAGCACTCAGAGTACCTGTGTTAACTATGTTCTTGTTAATACGGGGAATCATCCTTAAAAGCAAAAATGATTCTTGCCAGCCTTATAGGTGAACAGTGCTATCTCATTATATAAATTTCCACTTCTTTGATTACAGATGACGTTGAACACCAAAAAAATCTAGTTATTTTCCATTTTGATGCCCTTTTAATTGAATATTGTGCCCAGTTTTTCTCTCAGGATGTTAGTATCTTTCTGTTAATTCATAAGAGTCTTTTATGGACTGATAGTAAACCTTTGCCCTTCGTATTGGAGATATTTTTTCACATTTTGTCTTTGCCTTGTAGAGACAAACACTTAGCATATTTATAGTGGTTTTGACATAAAGTTCTCTAATGTAGTCAATCTGTTGACTTTCTCAAACAAAATTTTTAACACTTATAAATCGTAGCTTAAGAAGTATATGTGACAATGGCAGAAGATGACTTTTAAAAGAATTTCTCCCCAAATTCTGAATTAAATTATTTTCAAATCCATTCTAAGAAGCTTGTGCAGTAGAGACTGTTGCCGAACAGATTGTAGTGTTGGTGAGACATAGTTGTGGGTGGTGTAGACCATTAGGAACAACATTCTTTGAAATCAGAGCAGAAAGTTGTAAATCCTGGGGAATGAACGTCTTTTAGGTCTGTTCTGTGATTATGTAAACCAGGCTCACAATCCACTCATTTTCAGTCGTTCATTTGTAGTATTATTTTGGCAGAATTCTTTTTATATTCATTATGGTAGTTTCATACTGAATTCTTGATATGAGTCTTACCTTGATGTCTAGTCAGATGTATATGTAGTTTCAAATTTTTCCCAAATTAATTTCCAACGCTACTCATAGATTAAACTATTTATTTGAAGAGGGGGAAAAAGCCTTCCTGATTTCTCAAACTTGAGTTATCTTTCCATACTATGGAAGCTTTAATATGCCCTAAGGATTTTTTTCTTTTCTTTTCTTTTTTTGCTGAGGAAGATTAGCCCTGAGCTAACATCTGCTGCCAGTCTTCCTCTTTTTGCTCTTTTTTTTTTTTTGTATGTGAGCCACCACCACAGCATGCCCACCGAGAGATGAGTGGAGTACGTCTGTTCCTGGGCACTGAACCCTGGCCGCTGAAGCAGAGCATACCGAACTTAACCCCTAGGCCACCAGGGCTGGCCCAGCCCCTGAGAACTTTTAAAGGCCTCACTGAGAGTGTTCTCCATCAGAGCCTGAGTTGTTTTTTTTTTTTTTTTTAACTCTCTATGTTTTAGACCTAAGAATACGTCACAGGACCATATATGAGCCATGAGGATGAGGTTGGTGTGTGGTGTGTATGTTTGGGGGTACTCAGAAACAGGTCCAGACTTTCTTTTGAGTCTGGTGGGCCTATGAGGAGGTGACCACTCCCGCTTAACTGGTGGGTCCTTGGGCACTGGTGGCTGGTGGCCTCCATCGGAGGTGAAACAGAGTGACTGAGGATGAGTGAGGCCCCTCCCTTTGTTGTTTTTTTAAAAAAAGGGATTGGATGTATGATACCTTAGCCAGGCTGAAATTCAGTTCAGAAAAGCCTGCTTTGACAGGGTTCTCCACACTTGGCTTAAGACAGTCGAGGATAGCCAGGAACTGAGTTTGACTGACAGCTACTTCTAAAGTGTATTTCTAAGCCAAGTTTTATAACAGAATTCCCTAATAATAGTTATTTTTTTAAAAAAAAATTACCTCAATATTCTTCAATATCAGGAGTTATTACTCTTGCATATGGGCATCCATGATATTAATGCATAACTTTTGTTCATTTGGCTCAAGATGAAAAAGACCTTTCCATTTTGAAGATGACAGGTTTGGGGGCTCCTCTTTACTATGTAGATCTACCTATACAATGAAACTTCGTTTTCGTACACTGTAAGCTAATTTGCGATTGCCCCGATGTCTAATTTTTACACAATCAAGAAAGGTTTTGTTCCACAAGTTTTAGCCTGTAAACAAGGTTGAACCTAGCGGTGTCTGTCTTAAGTAAATAGCTTTTAAGCACTTCAGAAGTAGATATTTTCATATAAATCTTTGCTTCCAAAACAGCCTTATTTGTTCATTAAAGCTAGTTGGTTTTCCTTAGCATTCAGTTTAAGCCCCATATTGAAGAGAGATAAAAGAGTATTTATTTGAAGATAAACTGTATTTAAGTTTTGCTAATAGGCCCATATCTAAATTAATGAATGTTCTTGTGTATACATTACTTACATGAGTAAAAGTAAAATCACACATCCTACCTTTTTCTAACCCAGAAGTTTTCATTTTGCAGTTGTAAAACTAAGTTTTGAAGTCACTTAAAGTTTCTCTTGAGGAAACCTGTTTACTTTTTTAGTAGAGTTGAATAGATCATTTTTCAGCATTGGAGGAAGATTAATTGCAGGTCGTAAGTTTCTTAACCTAGCTGGAGAGGGCAAGGCGGTCGCAAGGAAGTTACTTCCAGGTCATGTAATTTTGCCTGAAATTGTCCTGATTCCATGTTTCTGGAAGAGTTGTGTTGAGCAGACGGGCAGGCCTGGCCAGCCTCCCACTGTGTGCACACAGCAAAAGGAAGAGCAGAGACTGGGAGGTAAACAGACTGAGAACACGTCAGTCTTCTAGGTAAGCTGCCAGGGGAAGAGGATTTTAAAGTCATTAAATTAGCTTATCGTAATTCTTTTAAATACTTTAAATATTTGTACTTTGTCAGTTTATACTCAAGCTCAGTTCAAAGAAGAGAAAATTAGCGTTCGAGGGCCGATCAGCCATAATTGCCCTGATCTTCTACAGTTAACTAAAACTTTTCAGGACATTTTGTGTCCAGAATTGGCATTGAGAAATGAATCCATCTGGGAGAGGGTCACACTTCTCACAAGAGTAGGAAGGACAGGTGTGAAAATATATTCTTGTGTAAATAAACATATAGCTCAAATAACGTCTGGGGCAGTGTTCAGTAAGTCTTGATGTTGGCTTGTTAGCTTATCTTCTATATTTTTTCTACAATGGAAATTTGGTAATATTTAACTTAGGCATTGTTTATATATATACCAATTCTGAAGGAAAAGTCAATATTTCTTCACCTTATTTCAGATAAGCAGTTCGTAGGATGTGATTAGCAGCGTTCAGTGACAAATGAGAAACTGTCTTTTGTGTTTATCTCGTGCATTGTTTTGATGATTGTTAATTAATGATATCGAGTTGAAATTGCATGTCCTTTTAAAACATGGCGCACTTGGCTAGCTTCATGGAGCAAAATTAGAAGCCAGTTTAGATATAAGCAGTCTAAGAGATGACATTCAAACGTGGACTCACCCCCTTCCCCTAACCTCTCTGTTAAGTTGTTTTTACCAGAATAATTATGAATTAAATCAGCTTGTGCTATAGAAAGTCTTTTTTTTTTTTTTTTTTTTGATGAGGAAGATTGGCCCATAGCTAACATCTGTGCCAATCTTCCTCTATTTTGTATATGGGATGCCACCACAGTGAGGCTTGAGGATGGTGTGTAGGTCCGCACTTGGGATCCGAACCTGTGAACCCTGGGCTGCCAAAGTGGAGCTCGTGAACTTAACCACTACACCACTGGGCCAGCCCCTCAAAAGTCTCTTTTTTTATTATGCAGTTACGTGCCGCACCATAGTCATCTCATTCTTAGGCAAATTACAGAACTGAACCATATTTGCACGTTCCTGCTGACCTAACCCAATAGACTGCAGTTGACTGCTTGCTGGTGAGAGAGTCAGAGAGATTGGAGAAACGAGAAGTCAGTTACAAAGGGTAAATGTTTCCATTTACCAAGAAAAATGCACTTGTTTTATTAGACCCTAAATCCACACCCTCTATATAGAACCAAGTCATGTATACATAGTGTATTGTTAGGACTATGTTTTCATGTTAAATGGTGAATAAAAGGCATGAGTAGAAATCCTTGCTGTCAGAATCTTAAGTTTGATTTTCATCAGCCTCGAACCATGTCTTGAGCACTTTCTGTGGCCAACACTGCCAGGTGGAAGGTGCCAACGGGAAAAGATTTGGCCCCTGTTCTCGGAGGAGTTGGTCAGGGAAGCCTCGCCTGTTGGGAGAAGCGCAGTTTTGGACCTGTTAGTAGGTGTTCTGGTTGCTGGAAATTTTCTCCCAGTTTGTTAGGGTTGTGCCGTACGTTGGGACTTCTGCCTGCTACGTTGACCACATTTTGATAAACCTAAGGCTGTTTTGACATTTTTCGGTGATGTAAAGACTCTTGCTCCTTAATCACAATTACTCTTTTTCCTTGTCCCCCAAAATAGTTGAGAAGCAAGATACGTAGCACGACAGTCTGTGGTCTCCTTTTCTTTCTCTGGACCATCTTTTTAGTGAGCTTTTCCAGTGTCTTTTTGTCACATGTCGTAAGCTCCTTGAGGATCGTGTCTAAACCTTGTGATGCTGGGTACCTTTGCACTTTTATAATTCTTTGTACCGGACGTGACCTGGAAGAAATCCTCTAAAGCTCTGATGGCTTAGGGGTTTGAAATTCTTCAGTTAGTCACAGCTACTAGAAGGTCTTTTAAGCCGGAGATGTTAGCTTCCTTACTGCTTTTCTGGACTTTCCTCCTGTCTCTCCTCATGCTCTCCCACCTCATCCACGGTGATATACCCAGCAAGCAGGGGGACTGGGGCGGCCCAGTCTGTGGCCTTGGGTCCCCGACGGGTGGTGCCCTTAGGAGTTAGGGTGACTTAGGGCTGGAAGGCATCAGGTTCCTATTCCTTCTGGGTTGTAATTCTGTTTTATTAAGAAGTGCCATTCTGAGGACATCTGGCCTACGTATGTGCAAGTACTTGTACCGAATTCATTCCACTTGTGGTGATTTATTATATTCTCCGTTTGTGCAGACAGTCACAAGTTGACAATTTCTCCTGAATTGAGACTTGGGCTGTTTTTCACTTAGAGAAATATGTATTTACATTTTCAGGAGGAATTCGGATGACTTCAGTCTGCGATTGTTCTTTCTCGTATTACATTTAATAAGATTTGTGTTTCAGAGTAGCTTTGCATTTCTCTAAAAGTTTTTCAGGGTTCACTAGAATTCCTGGTGATTGAATTTGATTTAATCCTCGAGTATTGAATTTTTTGTTTAATGCTTAAGAATTTGATGTTGCTTTATGGAGATATTGACAACTGTGCAGAAGGATTTACTAATTCGTTTCAATTCCAATTTAAGAAGAGTGGGCCTAGTCAATGAAAAGGGAATAGAGATAGGAAAAATCCTGCATTTCTCTTTTTATGGAAAACTTTAAATGATTTCATATTGCAGATATGACTGTTATGTTAGAAAATGTTGGTTAAATGTTATGCTGAACACTTAAAATTTATAACTTTATAGATACGTAATCAAATGAAAATTATTTTCTATTTGTATAAGTAGAAGCCCCCAGGGCAGGGTATGGCTTTTTTTCCTCTCCTTCCTCCTATTTTTATTAAAATTGAAATAATAGGGGCTGGCCCCATGGCTGAGTGGTTAAGTTTGCGTGCTCCACTTCAGCAGCCCAGGGTTCGCCAGTTCAGATCCTGGGCCTACACACCGCTCATCAAGCCATGCTGTGGCAGCATCCCACATAGAAGAAGAACTAGAAAGACTTACAACTGGGATATATGACTAGGTACTGGGGCTTTGGGGAGGAAAAAAAAAAAAAAAGCAGGTGGAAGATTGGCCAATCTTCCTCACCAAAAACAAACAAAAAAAGGTATACCTTAAAAAAAATTAGAATAATAATTAGAAATATTTCAACAATTAGTTAGATTTTGCTCATTCTCACCCTGATGTCCACTGTGAAACCTTGGAGACATACTTTGTTAAAGAATTGGAAAAAGATGTTACTGGTGTCCAGAACATTTGGTACAGGAATGTGATGGCGTGTGCACAGACTCTGACATTAGACAAGTTGGTTCGCTGTGTGAGATCTATGTTAGCCACGTGGCTTCGGGTAAGTTACTTCACTGCCTTTGCACCGCAGTCCCCTCATCAGGACAGTGGGGATAGTTCCTGTGTTCTGGGGTTATTCTTGCACAGTGTCAGGAATGTAGAAGATGGTGAGTAAATGCTAATAACCGTAATTGTTTCTTATTTTAAACTTCTTCTGATTCATGCATAGGAAGTGTCATTTAATTCCCTCAACTCACCTTTGGTGAGGGTGTTGCTTGGATGCGCTGGTGCTCTGGTTGTGAATTAAATTCGCGGCACAGGAGCTTGGTTCCCTTTTCCTCGAAAAGAATTGGTTTGTACCAGTAGCAGTTGACACTGACTATTCTCCGACTCCAGTGTTGTCACTTCTTGGTTTGCTTTAGAGTTTGAGCTTAGTGAGTTGCTGATATTTTGTTATAATTGAGCTGTGTTTTTAAAAATCAAAGTCGATACTTTCATCTTGGCTGAAGTCTGTAAATTATGTTGCCAGTTTGCTATCAGCACATTCTAACAGTACTTAGAGGTGAGTCATCACTTTGAACCAATAAAGCTCTTGAAGATTTTAAAGGACTGCTATTCTCTATTTTAATTTTTAACCTGTAACTTAGCCCAAGGACGTTCATATTTAAGAGTTTAGGTTGTAAAATGTTACCATTCCTATATTTAAATACTAGGCAGTTCTGAATTTTCATCTTTCAAACTAAGTGAAATAATAGTAACTCCGTATGTTTTGGGGAAGTGCTTTAAAATACGACATTAAGGACATTTTCACTCAGCGCATCCACCCTGTGAGGTGGCCGTGGTGCGTTGTGGGAGCTCTGTTTTTATACAGAGGAAATTGAGGATGGCAACTATTTGGATAAATGTTTTGTGTTCTGTTGAGTAAATTATGGAACTAGGACTAGGACCCAGGTCATCCCTCTGGTCCATTCCCCACTCCCAGTGTGATCCTGTTACTTGAGTACTTTTAACGCCCTTATAAGAAGTAATCAATTTTTCTTGCCAGGATTTTCTTCACATTGGTGCTGAAATGGGATCAAAGGCATGCAGTAGTTTGAATATGTAAAATTTCACATGACATAGCTTAGAATTATGATTTGTTTTGCCATTTTCTAACAGCAGAACATAAAACAGAATGTTAAATCTTGTAAGCCATTAAGATTAATAGCACAAATGGAAAATTGACAGTTGCAGATCATTACAATGTTATGTTACATTTCTATAAGATTGTATAATTTTTACATGGGTTTTTCAAAAAGAACCAAATGAAATTCAGATCATCTGAATTATTTCATAGCACAAGAATACATCGTAAAACATACCCATTTTACAGATAGCAATCCAAGGTGATATATGTTGAATAGGAACTAAAATTTGTTTTTCTGAAACATTTTTTTCTATAGGAATTTTGAATCTTATTTCTTTATTTTAAGCTACATGGCGCCAGATAATTCTTGGGCAGATGGAGCCAATCCCAGGTAGAAATTTAACTAGGTGGTAAGGCCTGCTGTCAATCAGAACTGGGAAGAGAATGTCCCATAAAACCACAGTTACACCCTGGGTATCAGCCATGATTTTTAGCCATAAAAGTCAACAGTTGTTTCTTCCCAAAGTGACTTCTAAGGAATGTAGTGTTGGAACTTGAAAAGTAGGCTCCTTTAGGGAGATTGGCCCTTCCTTTGGGCCGCTCCTTTGAGTTAGATGTGTACATACGTTGACGGATCTTCTATTAAGGAACTCTTATTTGCTAGTGGAAAGCCTGACATAGGTAATCGTTTTCAAGGAAGGAGTACAGGAAGTTGATGTTTAATGAAGGTTGGGAGCTGCAATATGGCGTGCCAACTTGCGTAAGTACACACACACAAAATGACATTTTTCAATTGGTCTTGGCATGATTCAAGTGGAAAATTATTTCCTTTTAGCCAAGTGGACTTTGAAGAGATATGGAACTGTCTGAAAGAGTCTAAACACAGAGCTGTTCATGGTCATTTAACACTTTTGGGAAAAGATTCTATTTTTGCTTTAATCTCTACCTTATGCACCCACTGTACTCCCATTTGCCTCAAACAACCTGTATTACCTTTTGGGTAATTTCTTTAACTAGCTGTATATAATTTAGAAATGAGAAGAATGCAGAATCTTTATATAAAATAATTTCTTTAGCCCAACTGTGCACTCCTTGACAATGGCCGTTGGTAGGCTGTGTGTAAATGGTTTGGTTTTAGTTCTTTACTTTCTCCCCTGTAGGGACTGTCCTTTCTGTATTGGCTCAGTACTATCCTGGAACTTAGAGTCTTATTGTTTTGACTCGCATACTTTTTACTGATTTTCCATGAAAAAGCTTACTTTTTAATGGTATTTTGAAAATTATCTATAATATGATGAAATATCTACAAGAGCAAGAATTTTGTTCACCTATCAGGAATATTTAGAATAGTGCTTTATATTTAGTTGCTCCAAAAAATGTTGAAGGAATGCTGACTTAGACTGAGAGAGAATGTCTCAGATGCTCTGAGGTCTTTTGGTGGGGACTGTAGGCTCCTGGTATGTGGCCTTGACCTGCTTTACAAGGTAGTTGTTTAGGCCTGTGGCTATAGTGCCCTAGAGCATCATGGCCAGTGATCTACTTCTCTAGGAGGCTCTGGGTGAATATATTCAGGAGCTAACAGTAAAACTTGAAATTCTGCATGAGTACGGCATGTTGGATGTCCACGAGATCAGACAAAAATGGTAGCTGGTAGGTGTAGTCAACATTGAAGATTTTCAGTTGGGTAGGAAGGATTAGTTGGAAAGTAGATTACAGAACAAGGACCAGGGAAAACATTTTTAGGGTCTAACATGAAGTAATCAGTGTGTTCTAGAATACATTCTACTGCTTACTGGCCACGTGATCTATGGGGCAAAAGTTTTTTTAATTGAGATACAGTTAAATACCATGAAATGCACCTAGCCTAAGTGTACGATTATGAGTTTTGACACATATACATCTGTGTCATCAACATACCAATCAAGATAGGGAACATGTCCATCACCCCAGGAAGATCCCAGGACTGTATGAACAAGTTGCTAAACTTTGGTCATCAGTAAAGTGAGGATAATAATAAAGCTTGTTTCACAAGGTTGTTGAGATTCCAACAGTAGCAACTAACAATGGTGTGAGTTAGAAAGTTTCCAAAAATTTAATGTAACTCTTAAAAACAATCCTATGAAATGTATTGTTGTTACATCAGTTTTCACAGATGAGGGAAATGAGGCCAAGATTATTTTTGGCTTGCCCAAGGCAGGTAACCCAGTTACTGAGTAAATGTGGGAGCTCTCCATGAGTAACACATGCCCTTCATGTCTAGTAGCTATGAGGCTGTAGCTGTATAGGGTTACCAGACGTTGATTTTATTACTGTGGGAAGGAGGGTGGAAAGAGATCAAGATTACACATTTGAACTGGGTTTAATGTCCACTGCTATTTATTAACTCTGTTTCTTGGGCAAAGTACTGCACTTCTGGAAACATTAGGTTTAACATCTCTAAAAGGGGAGGACGGATAGGTGGAAGGTGACTGTCATGGGATCTGTCTGTCCCATGGGGCCAGCAACTGGGAGGACGACTGTGAGAACTTTGTGGGTTTTGAAGTGCTGTGTGCTGACGTCATTATCTTTGTCCATGGAAGGGGTAGCTGCCTGCTCCCCCAACCTGGCCTCATACACTTTGCTGAGTGTGGGCGGACAAGTAGGAATTGATAATGTGTGGGAGAGAGGCGGTCCCCACTTGTCAGTTCCTTGATGCACTGAACACTGTGTTTACACAGCTTTTTCTCTCACAAGTGTTTTTGACGTGCAAAAGCCTCAGATGGTTTTCTAGCTAGCAGGTCAGCCTCACTCCACAATACTTGTCAACCTTATTAGGAAAGAGTCTTTAAAAAAAAGGTCTATTTTGATTTTCTTTCTGAAAAGTATACCCTTGATAGGAAACAGTCTGAGCTGTTTTGAGGTGGGTGAGTTCCTAAGTAATCCCAAACCTGTGGTGACGTGTTTTGACCTAAATTGAATTATCCTGGGCATGCTTCCTGTATTCCTGAAGACGCGCTATTCCTGCCATGGCTTTAAGTGCCAGTTTTTAAAGGTACTGCCTAACTTTAGGGTTTAAATTTGATCAATTCAAATGTCCTATGCAGTGTTCTTCTCTCCTCTCAAGGATTGTTTTCCTCCCTCCCCAGTACGCCCACTTCTGGGATGGCCCCTGGCTTGGAAGAGCTCTGCAGCAGCATAACATCATGGCAGTGGGTGAGGGTTGTCTGGTCCAGGTGTTGCCTTCCAGACCTCTTGGCCTCCGCCAAGGCAGCTGTTAATGGTTGGTTGTTAGATGCCTCTGTCCATGTGTGTGCTGGTCTCGGTGGTCTCTGTTGTGGCTTCCGGCAGAGGGGTCAGTATACACCTTCCCTTCCTGGATCTGTCCCAGGCCTTCCCAAACCCATTGGCCCTCTCGACACTTCCTTTTGCATGTGTCTTTCTCTCTGGTCCGCCTCTTGATCTTCCTGGAGAGTGAGAAGCTGCCCTCTGTGTCTCATCTGTTATCCTCCCTACTCTTCCTTGCTTTTCACCCAGCTCAGAGCTTCCAGATGGGGATCTCTGACTCAGGAGTTCTTGGTGACAAACTGTTGACCATGGTACAGCAAAATGGACAAAAAAAATACAATGTGCCAAGATTTTCATCAGGCTAAATTTATATAATCTAAACTAAAAGAATGTTTTTTACTCTGCAACTACACACTCCCTTCATTTTTGTGTTAAAATGTCCTCTTATGATATGTTGGTAGACTAGAGTTATTTTGTCTGAAGTTTCCTTAGTGGCAAAATGAAGAGCAGGCTTCCTCATGTTGTCTCTCCAGATTTTTGGAGGGGAAATTTCACTGGTCCATAAAGTCTGAAAGGCTGAGAAGTCCTCACCTACCTGTTCCCTATCCTTAGCTCAAGCTTCATCTTCTTCAGGGAGCTACATGCAACCATTCCCTCGGTCTGTCTATAGCCATGGAGCCCATCCTCTGAGTTCTCTTATGCTCTGGTCACTTCGGCTTTGCAGTTTTTCTAATTATTGACTGGTACTTTCTTGTCTTCTCAACTGAACTATAGGCTCTTTGGAGGCTCCTTGAAGACAGGGACTGTCTTGTTCACCATTGTGTCCCTAGCGGAGCAGCTGGCACATGGTAGGCGATTAATGAATGTTTGTTGAATGAATGCAAGCTCTTGTAGTAAAAGGTCACTTTATAGTAGGGTTAAGGAAACTGGCTGGGTGATGCATGAAGTAACTGACCCTCACTTAGCTTCTGTGGGACCAGTGCTGTTGTATGGGTCCCTCTTTTTGCAGCTAATTGGAGGCTCTGAATATAAGAAAAATTACATAAGGATTATTTCCTTCTTGAAAGTCTCTAATATTAAGAGATTAATAGTAAGGAAATTGATAAGATTTGGGTTGGTAACTAAAATGTCTTGTTTATGTAATAGCGGGGAATAGAATTTTTCTCAACTGTAAATGTGGATTAAGTTAAACCACATTGCCATCTTGCTTAGAATAGCTACACTAGGAAGTTAGTATCTAGGAAGAGAGATGTTATTTTATTTAACTTCTGATTAAAATACTTTGTACAGAGGTTGAAATCATTTGGATAAAGGTGTGAGTGGATACTGGAATTATTCATTTAAAAAAATTGGACTATTGAATTCCTCAATAATTAATTGGGTAAGCATGAGCAGAACATTTCTCTCCCATTTTTAAGTAAAAATCTTCATTGCATCCATCTCTGCTTTTAAACTTGGAGCCAGCCTGTCATGCCATCAGGGCCGTGGATCCGTGAGAATGGGAGCAGTGGTCCTGGCCTCAGGCAGTTTGAAATTTGTTGGCCATAACTGAACTGCAGATTACCATTAAGGATGGAATCAGCATGCTATTGAATTGTTTGTTGAGAATTTATTGCTGAGGGTAATTATTTAGAGATTTCCGTCTTGGTTGACTTGCATGTACCAATGATTTTATTTTATTTTACTTTTTTTTGAGGAAGATTAACCCTGAGCTAACTACTGGCAATCCTTCTCGTTTTGCTGAGGAAGACTGGCCCTGGGCTAACATCCGTGCCCATCTTCCTCTATTTTATATGTGGGATGCCTACCGCAGCATGGCTTTTGCCAAGCGGTGCCATGTCCGCACCCGGGATCCGAACTGGTGAACCCCGGTCTGCCACCGAGAAGCGGAACGTGCAAACTTAACTGCTGTGCCACCGGGCTGGCCCCCGTACCAATGATTTTAAAGACTGTCACAGTCAGGCCTTGGGAGCCAGACTCAGGGATCATTTTAATGGAGCCAAAGACTTTGTATTAAATACTTAGCCTTAGAAATATAAAGCTAAACAAAGCCCATTTTGTGAATTTCCAAATTGTCTAGCACAACAGCATGCATATTGAATGTCTTGAATGTCTTTTTTAAAAAAAATTATACCATCGATTCCTCCAAGTCTATTGAGGACAGATTCTAAGATCCCATTGGCTCCCTCTTCCTACACTCCCATCTAAGAAATACAAAAAGTAGCCAATTTCAGAGCAATGAGATTTTCTTCTGTTTATGAGGGTAATGGAGAGGATTTGACTGGATTTCTTGCTTCCTGAGGTCCGTGTTGTATTCCTTTGTTCTCCTGGCATACTCCCAGGTTTAGCCATCCTGGAACTCCAGAGTGATGATGGGGAGGGGACCTGACAGGTGGAGGTGTACTCACCTTCAGGGCCAGAGACTCCCATTAAGCAGATGCTAACTGCCGAAGCCAGTACCAGTGAGTGAATCTTCTTTATTCCTTGGAACTGTAGCTCTGAGTCAAACCAGCTTGTCTTCTCAAATACTAGAGCCGAAGTGTGATCCTTGTTTTCATGATATCTTCATTTAATGTTCTCAGTAGAAATCTGGAGAGCAAGTATTTTTGACACTGAAAACTTGTGGGTTCAGCAAAGATGTACAGTTCCTTACAAATTCCGAGGTGGGAATGAATGAGAGTGATTAATTTTCAGGTGTCATGATGTCCTTAAAGGAAAGGTTCAAGATGGAATACATAAATATATTTTTCCCTGTACCATTTGCATGTGCTTTCATGAAATTTCAGTTGTTAAAACATTCACACCTAGTTTGAAGTTCTTATGCTTCATTTTAGTAGTGAGATGGAAAAACCAACTCAACGTCTAACTTGAAATTCGTGTTACTATAGTTATCTTTTATAGAAGTGTAGCAGTAGATGGTGTGTAGTTTTAACATGAGATATATTTAGTGTTTCTGGTAGGCCTGTTCCAATTAGAGGTGTTATAGTATATGGTTATATTTATAAATAGCACAAGGGGATGTTTAACTTACTACACTGTCTTGGTATGCTGTTCTTTTTTTGAAAGGTGGCTAAAATTTTCTTTGAGTATTTTTATCAATATCTACCTCTTTCTAAGACTCTTATACAAATCTGAAATCTCAGTGTTGCTACTGGACGTGAAATTTCAGGGAAAAAAAAATCTCATCACTGAGTTGTTTCAGATTTTCTGGCTCATGAGTTAAAATTCTTGTAAGAGTAGGACATCTCTTCCAGCTTGGATTTTTATTTATTTATTTGTTTTTTGACCTGACGGGATCACAAGCCCTAGAGGTTGCCCATTTGGGATGGGAGCCAGCCTTGGTGTGGCCACCTGAGGGCAGTGAGGGGGTTGACTATAAAGGTCACGCCCGGCTGTCCTTGGAGGGCATTCTCTTTTGCAGCCCTTAAGAGATTCTTGCTGTGTTAGCAGCAGAGGAGTGTTGCTAACCCTGCTGGGACTTGCCTGGCTTCTGAAGGGTTTCTCTCTAAAGTCTGTCTCATGATTGTCTCGGGCCAAGAGAGGAATCAGAGAGGGGCCACTGACCTAAAAATAGTCACAGCTTGGGAGGAAGGCCTAAATGGCACCGAGCCACTGCTGCCTTCCTGCTGCCAGAAGATGGTCACATGAGGAGGAAAGGAGGCAGGCAAGTTGGGGGAAGAGGGGGCAGCCTGTCTGAAGACAGGTGTGAGAAGTGGAGCAGAGAGTGTGTAAGGGGAGGTCAAAGTTTTAGTGAAAGTAAAATAAAAGTAAATATTGGAGGTTATTCTTTTTATGAGGCTGGGTTTCGTGGGATATGTTTCTAATTTGCAAGAAAATATTTTGTATTTAATGTTAGTCACAGTAGGTGTGAGGAATGGAAACAGTAACATACCTTGTTTCCTATAATGCCTGGGAACGCACAGCAAAGCCTTATTTGAAAACTTGGAGACAACAGGTCATTTAAACAAAGACCTGTACATTTTATTGTATTTTATTATTTATTTATTTATTTATTTATTTTTGTGAGGAAGATTGGCCTTGAGCTAACTGCTGCCAATCCTCCTCTTTTCACTGAGGAAGACTGGCCCTGAGCTAACGTCCATGACCATCCTCCTCTACTTTATATGTGGGACGCCTACCACAGCATGGCTTGCCAAGCGGTGCCATGTCCGCACCTGGTATCCGAACCGGAGAATCCCAGGCTGCTGAGAAGGTGGACCGTGCAAACTTAACCGCTGTGCCACCAGGCCGGCCCCGACATGTACATTTTAAATTGAAGTTTCTGGGAAGATTATTTAACATACTTGCTAATAATTCTTTGGATACATGTGATGCACATTTTATGTTGAAGTCATGTGGGCTAGGAGAAACCTCAGTATAAAATTGAGACACAGAGGCCGGCCCTGTGGCCGACTGGTCATGTCCCCATGCTCCACTTCGGTGGCCCGGGGTTTCGCTGGTTCAGATCCTGGGTGCAGACATGGCACCACTCGTCAGGCCATGCTGAGGCGGCGTCCCACATAGCACAACCAGAGGCACTCACAACTAGAATCTACAACTATGTACTGGGGGGCTTTGGGGAGAAGAAGAAGAAAAGAAAAAAAAATGGGCAACAGATGTTAGCTCAGGTGCCAATCTTTAAAAAAAAAATAAATTGAGACAGTCTGAAATGGTAGCTGTTTTCTGATTGGGCAGAACCTGTTCACAACTTAATATTTTTTTTAGAAACATCCTTTTTTATATTTAAGGTGAAACCAGATCACTTTAGAAATTTAAATAATCAGTGGCCAAAAGCCTAAGACCACCTTTTTCCTCCCGGCCTTCAGAGTGATTGTGGAGGTCTAATTTGATGAGGTGGAGCGTGTTTTGTTTGAATACGTACTGATTTAGGATGGGCGGGCATTTTCAGGGACTCTTCCATTGCCTCTCAGAGTTGACTCTTAAGCTTAAGCAGTCATCATCTGATTTGGGGGTGGCAGCCAGGACTCCCTTGCCGTTGAAGATAGTTCTTGTCTCCTTTAGCACAAAGGCTATTCTGTTGCTAATTATTGTTCTAGGTCACTAGGTTTATTTTCTATGTTAAGTGAGATGGGAGACCACAGAGGGCTTTAGAGGGGATTTGCATGAGCTGTTACCATTCAGAAGGATCATTCTGGTTACTGTGTAGAGTATAGTGTAAGGAGGCAGGAGGCTGATGATTTGCCCAGTTAGTCCTCCAGGAGAGAGACAGTGGTGGCGTGGGGCTGGGCCATAGCAAAGGTTAGAATGGTTGCCTTTGGGAAATTTTTGAAGGTAGCGCCTGTTAGAGTTGCTATTGGGGTCAGATGGGGAGAGAGGAATCTAGGCTGACTTCTAGGTTTTTGTCGTGGTCAACTTGGGTGCACAGTGGTGTCTTTCACTGAGAATAAGGACCATTGGGACAAGAAAGAAGTCATTGGGGTTCTAGAATCCTGGAGTTCTCTTTTAGATGCACGAAGTTTGAGAAGCCCGTTAGATATACAAATGCAGATGTTGACAGGTGGGTGTTCAGATCTGGAGATCTGAGGAATGATCAGGGCTAGAGATATGCTTGTGGGAAGTGTTATCAAATGGAATGTATTTAAAACAAAATAATGAGTGTAGGAAGAGAAGCGGTTAAGGAGCTGACCCCTGCCTTACTCCCAACATTTGGAGGTTGGTCGGGGAAGAATCCAGCAGAGGCATTTGCCTGGGGGGCAGCCTGTGTGTTTAGGAGGATAAAGATAGAGTAGTGCCTCTGAAGCCGAGCAGAGGAGGGGTCTTGGAGCTCAAACCTTATAGTATGAAGAGTTTTGTT
Organism: Equus quagga; assembly: GCF_021613505.1. Taxonomy (NCBI): domain Eukaryota; kingdom Metazoa; phylum Chordata; class Mammalia; order Perissodactyla; family Equidae; genus Equus; species Equus quagga. The sequence continues at coordinate 19,460,284 of NC_060288.1, read as the reverse complement.
TTCCCAACAGGAACACTTTTGTTCACTTTTTGGTAAGTGTGTGTGTGTGTGTGAGAGATCATCATTTAGAATCTGTGATAAGCTTGAGGATACCATGGTCAATCCAGCCAAAAGTAAAAACAAGTACAACAAATCTTCTTAAAACACCAGGACTGAGATTTAGTTAGCTTTAGGCAACCTCATTTCAGGGAAATGTATACATTCTGTTAATCGTTTTTGAAATATTGACCACGGATGGAGGGACCATAATACTCTTCGAGAGTCCCTAAAATCCAAAAGACTTTACATCTGACCACTGCCCATAGCTCCATTTCAAGACCTTCATTTGCCTGGGTGCTTACTTAGGAGACCCCATTCCACGTCATATCAAAATATTAAAATATAATCACACTTTATATAAACAGTTGAGTTGTTGACTTTTGATATAATACAACATTTAAAACCTTCCCATTTTTTGCCTCCTTGCCTGCTACTGATTCCTCAGCGAAACATGTGACTTGTCAGAGACCCGTCCCCCCCATCATAGCAGCCAGAATGCCTGTGCTTTTCTTCATTGACTACAATTTATGTTGGCATAGTGGTGTTATTTTTTTGGTCTATTTTGTTCACTCTTTAGTAACACCTAGCAGAGTGTTTGGCATATGATGGGCACCTGATAATTTTGGTGAATAAGTCATCCAGTACTAGAAAACAGATGTCATAAAGGTGCCTCAGTAGCTTTGGTTTGGTTTCCAAGCTCACTGTCATCTTTATTTTTAAGCCAGATTTATTGAAGTCTAATTTATATACAGCAAAGTTTGCCTTGTTTAAGTGGACATTTCATTTAATTTTCACATACGTATAGTTGAGTAACCGTCAATCACAATCAAAAAACAGAAATGTCCGCCATCCCAGAAAGTTCCCTTGTGCCCCTTTCATTCCTGTCCCTCTACTTCTAGGCAGACGCTGATCTCAGTCCTGTCCTCCTGGCTTTGCCTTTTCAGCTATTCTTTAAGTGCAATTATGTGCCTTTGGTGTCTGGCATCTTCCAGGTGGCGTATGGGTTTGAGATGCCTCTCTGTTGTTGGTGTCAATGGTCTGCCATTCGGTTGCTGAGTGGCATTTCATTATGTGGGTGTACTGCAATCTTTTCATTCATCCACCGGTGATGGGCATTTGTGTTATTTCTGATTTTGGGTAATTCTTAGATTTTTCTTCCTGGTTTTAATTAATAACAGACAGGAAATTGGAACAGCCTCAGTAACCCACAGCCCCATACCCCCGTTCATGTCTACTGTTTTCATTTACTCTTGTCTTTTTTCTATGTATTTTACAGGATGGGTAATCACAAAACACACAAATATTTTTCCTAGTTGTTTTGTAAACCGCATAGTCATTAAATGGTTGTATTTCATTGAGTTACTCTACTGTAATTTTCTAATTAGTCCCTTGTTCACAGTTAGATTGCTTCTAAGTCAGTTGTAGAAAATATGCTAAAAATCCTCTATTTAGCATCTTTCCTATGATAAATTCTTGGCAACAGTTCACTGAAGATTCTTAACTGAAAGTAATAGGAATCAACTCGAGCTAACTGGGGCAAAAATGGATAGGCGTAAGGGTTTGGAATATTTCTCAGAACTCGGCGTCAAGGAAGTTGTCAGGAACCAAGTCAGGTCAGTCAGTCCCCCTTGCTGTTTTTCATTTCTGCTTCTCTTGGGACATTGGTAGCATTCTTCTCTCTGTGGACACTTGCTTCCTCTGCCTGTGGCGCACGGAGAAAGGAGGCTAACTCTTCAGGGCTTGGATTTATATATTTTTCAGTTCCAGGGAGTTCCATGGACACACTGTGCCTGACCAGCTGTTTCAAATCCAGATGTTGGGGGAGCGGAAATCAGACCCCATTTGAGGCAGGTGTCTACACCAGGGCTAGTCCGTATAGTGGAGCCCACCTCAGTGAGTAAAAGAGGCTGGTCTCAGAGAAAGGGAGTTGTGAACTGAGCCCACACTCAAAGGTTTCCATTTAAAACAAGATTACATAAGATCGACTTTTATCACTGTTGAAGTTACTTCCAAAAGGGCGATTACAATTAGGTGTTAAAGAGGAGTGGGTTGGTGGAATATGACACGGATCTATTTTTTTATATTTGTATTTAGATATTAAAATAGTTGTTTACCACTTATTTTGACCCCTCACCTATGAGTGATGTTTAGTGGATAGCTAAGAAAATCTGGTTTGCAGCCAGCATTTATGGAATGCTTCCTTTATGTAAGCATTGTGCCCGAGACTTCTGTAAATACAAGGAAGTATATTAGACAGCTCTTATTCTTGGAACCATGCAATCAAGTTGAGATTTATTTAACCCTGGATGAGGAGTTTCTTATTAAGTGAGCCTTGAGTGGGACTGTTCCGTGTAGAGGCAGTGGCATCAGCCTTTGTCTGGAAATAATACCGACACTGGTGCTGAATGGTTTGGGGGCCTGGCAGGAACATACGCACCTCGATTTCACTCTGAAATGCCTGCCTAGGAGCCTGTCCTAAGTTGGGTGATACAGTGTTGGGTTGTGTGTCTTGTGCTCACTTCGAGTTTTAGGCTCTAGCTGGAGTCACCTCACTTGGCCAGGCTGCTTCACCTGGAGTCTACACCTGAGCTCTCCAGGGATCTGCCCAGTGTCCATTGGCCGTGGGTCCAGTTGTTCGTCCTAGTGCCTTCCTCTTACAGAACCTCATCTCAAAATCTTTGTCTGCCAACGTGCCCTGGTTACTATCACAATTTTAGTCTTCTCTGAAATAACTTATCTGTTTTATGACTCTTACGTTGGCAAAGGGAGAATTTCAATGAAGATTTTTAACACAAAACTTGTGAACTTAAAGTATCTATGTACAAATGGGTTCTTTCTCTGTGACTGTCGAGCTCAGAAGAGCGTCTGCCTGGCAGCTGTGTAGTGCCCCAGTGGTCAGTGTGGGATGAGCGTTGTAGTGTAGACCCTTTCCGTTTGTGGATTTAACATTCGAGATCTCAGATATTCCTGAGGCAGCCCGAAGGTCTAAGAGACATGGTGTAGTAATTTTCCCCTGTTCTGTAGATTGGGAAAGTTGAGGTAGCAATGAAGGTAAACCCTTAGCTCTGGCTCTTCTAGTTTGTGGTAGTACGTTTTTTTTTTTTTTCCCTGTGGTAAAATATGTATAACATAAAGCTTACCATTTTAGTGATTTTTTTAAGTCTACAATTCAGTGGCATTAAGTACATTGACAGTGTTGTGTAACCGTCACCACTGTCTAGTTCCACAATTTTTCGTCATCCCAGAGACTTTGAACTCATTAAAGAATAATTTTCCATTTAGCTTTCCCACCCGCTCCTGATAACCTGTATTCTTCTTTCTGTCTCTGTGAATTTGCCTGTTCGTGTAAGAGGAATCATACCATATTTGTCCTTTGGTGTCTCGTTTATTTCATTTAGCGTGTTTTCAAAGTTCATCTATTCGTAGCATGTATCAGAATGTCATTCCTTTTTATGGCTGAGTAAGATTCCATTGCGTCTGTGTACTACGTTTCGTCTATTCCTTCTCTATCAGTGGACACTTGAGTTGTTTCCACTTTTTGGTTACTATGAATACTGCTGCTGTCAACACGGGTGTACAAATATCTGTTCAAGTTCCTGCTTTGATCCTTTTGGGTATATACCTAGGACTGGAATGTGAGATCATGTGGTAATTACATGTTTAACTTTTTGAGGAACCTCCAAATTGTTTTCCACAGCTGCTGTACTATTTTGCATTCCTGCCAACAATGCAAGCGGGTTCTAATTTCTTTACATCCTCGCCAGCATTTTGATAATAGGTGTGCTGATGGGTGTGGCATGGTATCTCATAATGTTGATGTGCGTTTTCCAAAAGGCTAATGAAGAGCATCTCTTCATGCGCTTATTGGCCACTTGCATATCTGCTTTGGGGAAATGTCGCTTCAAGTCCTTTGCTCACATGGCCTTACCTTTGGAATTACATGTTCTGTTCCTTGGCTTCATTTCATAGTCCTATATATTAACTCTTTTGTAAGTATGTATGTATGTATGTCTTTATTCTTAAGAAGATTGGGTTGAAAGTGGGGAGGAAAGTTTGCTCTGTTTTGGTGGAAGATATTGAAAAATTACAGGTTTCACCTTTTGAAGTCGAGATTTGCTCTTGGGGTTTTCAAGTTGACTGTGGGCTCCCATACACATGGACCAGGCAGGCATCTCCACCTGTCTGATTGGAGTCAGGGAGGCCTGAGGCCTTATGTCCTATTAGGGATCATAAAGGGAGAAGGAGGAGCAGACAGGATAGAGAATGAGATTCCCTCCCTTATCATTTCTTTCTGTGTTACAGAGAGGGAGAAAACTTCCTCCGTTTTTTTTCCCCAGCCTGTATCCTCTTCTGACTCTTGAGACAGGAGATGGTGATGGCCAAGCAGAAAAAGTAACTTCTTTGATCCTCTTTTCCAACTTGGAATGCATTTTTTTTTCCCATTGAAATAATGCCCTAACTTGTGTTCAGCTTCTTGGTCTTAATACATGTTAAGGGCTGCTAGGTAGGTCTTTCTGAACCAATAGTAATTATATTGTGGATTAAATGGGCTTCAGTTTGGAAGCCAACCTGGGAACCTGATAATCATTAATAGCATTGCTCTAGGAAAATTAGTTTTGAGTTAAAACAAATTTCCATATGAACTTTGGAAGATAACCTGCTTGTAAGTTGTGGGCTGCCTGGTCCAGCAGTATAACCAAAGGCTGTGTAGTGAGGTGAATGGAGCTGATGGAGGAAGTGTGTGCGCATGGGCTGCAGGATGGCTGAGAGCCTGGGCTTCGGAAGGGGCAGTTTTGCATCTGAGTCCCGCTTACCTGCTAGGTGGGTCCCACCTTGGAAACGCTGGCTGTTGATACAGGTGTCGCAGGTGTGATGTCTGCGTGCTGGTTGACAGAAACAGAAGTGATGAGATGTGAGAGAGCTCTTCCCGGGAAGTCCCTGCTGGGTTTTGGTGCTACAGGAAAGTGCGTGCAGCATCTTACCGTGGGGTTGGTAAGGTGATGCCGACACTGGGCTTTCTGACTTGCTTCCAGCCACCCCAGAGCATCTCCAGGCTGTCCCTGATGACTGTGTGGCTAGCAGGATTCTTGTAGACTCTTCCCCCGCTGCTGCACTTGGGTTTGGCTATCTGAGACAACCCAAAATATTTTAAAAATTGGGTTCAGAGACATTAATTTCAAGTGATGTTTAATTCATTACTTTTTTCCTTAGGATCTGGTTCCTAGTCTTTGTGTTCCTAGCCTTTATTTCTCTTGGATCCTCACTGGTGTTTCCGGGAATAAAGAGAAATAGTTTCTCAGCCTAAGTTAACTTTTCAAATCAAGTAGGTAGAAGGAGGTAAAAGGGGTGTGTGTGTTTGTTGCACATGCTTAGGAAACTGGAAAGAGGATTTAGTTCCTAGTAGGTAGTTTCTCTTCCTTATGAACGTGTCTTTGGAGGTTTAATCTCTCTGTGATTCTCTTATGTGGAGAATCGTATAATCTTGTCATATAATCTTCACAAAGTTCCTGTGCCTTGACTTTTTCACAGACCTGTGTCCATTTTGTGTCTCCTACCTCTTATCTCTTTGTTTCTTTGGGATGAATCATGGGTGGTTGGGCAGTTTCAGAAATTGGAAGAACTACTCTGGTTCTTTACTGAAAAATGATCTGAAAGGTTTTGACGGAGTGCCTAGATCTTCTTTATCATTGAGTGATACTGGGTTACAAAAAAGGTTGAACACATGGTGTTTAGTTTTTGGCCTAGTTTCTCTTTGTAGAAAAATTTAATCTGTTTTGAGATGCAGTAGAGTACATACTGAATGTACTGGTTTCTTATCTTAATTGACATCAGCAACTGTAGCCAAAAGTGCTTCCTTGTTAGGATATCAATACAGATGAAGCTGGCTGCTTCTACTGGGAAGCAGAACCAGATAATTTTGCTTTAACAGATGAACATGACAGTCGGAATTATGAATCCCTTTATTTATCTCCTTTGTGGTTTGGTCAGTGGGAGATTGAAAACAATAAGGGTTCAGGTTTAGATAATACAAGCGAGGGATTTTCTCTCATTTTTGCACGTAGCTTTGGGACACAGACTGTTCATTTAATATGTTACATTGGTGTAAGACATCTTTACTATCTTTTAAAGGTGCTTTGTTCTCTAGGCTTGTCTCTAGTTCCTGCAGGCTTTCTTTTTAGTATACTTGATGTTCTTAACGCAGGATTAGTCTGTGGTACTCATGCCATTTCACCTAAAGTGCTTAAATGCATGGTATTAAAGAGGATAAAAATTGGGATTTTATCCTAAATGCAACACTAAATTTTGCTTTCTCCCCCCCCCCCATGCTTTTATGAGGCAAGATTGTGGTGAGCCAAAGGGGCTGTAGATAAGAGTTTCTAATCCTGGTTTGGTCTCTAAATAGTTGTATGAAGCTGGAAGGCATCAGGGCAGCTACCTTGCACAATTCTAGGGGCACCGTTACTGTCATCTTTAATGCAAATAGTACCCCTGGGGTTTCTTTTCCGTAGAATGTGGTGTGAATGAGGCCTCCTAGAGTTACCGGATAGAGGCACTACTAGAAATCGTAACTTATTCTCTCTAGACTACAGTTTTCTCACATGTGGAAGAAGTAGTTTGGGTCAAATAAACTCAAATACTCGACTGGAAAGTGATACTCTAAGCATCAGTGTTAGCTAATCCCTCTTCCATGAATGTTTACAAGAGAATAGTGAAATTATTGTTGTTAGTAAGAGTAGTGTTTTGTTAATGAGAGTAGTGTTTTATTTCAAGAGACGTTCATCTGTTGTGGTGTTTGACTTCATGTGCAGACTGCCTGCCTGCAAGACTTCTTGGCGCGCATTTCAGGTGTCTGTGTTGGGCAATCTGTCATTGGAATTTGGAAGACGTTCATTTAGGGACTAGGTTGACTATTTTGTAAAGTAACAGCTTTGCTGACAGTAGTAATTCATGCTGCAAAGAGCAGATATGCTGGCCCAAGATTCTGAATAAATGTTTTCCACATCTTTTATTTCTGTGAAGGAAATGTTGATCAAAAATGTACAATCCATAACGAATGTTTTATTCCATTGGAGTATAAATATATCTGTAATATTTTGGTATTTAAATAGGATTCTGAAAGTAATTATAAGTATTTAAGTAATGCTAGAAATGTATGAAGCAAATTTATAATGTGACGATCCCAGCTACTCCCCCCTCAACTTGAGAGGGTGGTGGTGAACCATTGTAATGGTATGGTACATATCTTTCTAGAACTTTCCTTTACACATAATATATATTATTAGTTGGAGAATTTCTGAGTACTCAGAACTTCCTAAGTTTAAGAAATACGGGAGCCGGCCTTGTGGCACAGTGGTTAAGTTTGAGTGTTCCACTTTGGTGGCCTGGGGTTTGCCGGTTTGAATCCCGGGTTCGGACCTAGCACCACTTGGCAAGCCATGCTGTGGCAGGTGTCCCACATAAAATGGAGGAAGATGGGCACGGATGTTAGCTCAGGACCAGTCTTCCTCAGCAAAAAGAGGAGGATTGGCAGCAGATGTTAGCTCAGGGCTAATCTTCCTCAAGAACGGGACGGGGCAGTGGGGTGGTGGGGGGGACCACGAAACGCCTAAGAATTTATTAGTATAGGAAATGAGAAGTAAAATTGTAGATAGATTAATAAAGTTTGTATCTTAAATCTGAGTTCCTATTAAGATGTAGATGCATACTTAACATCTTTCCTTCAAAACCTTTTTTTTTTCTTTTTTATTATCCAAGTCACTGGAATATTCTGGTTTCTTTAATCTAGAAGCAGTCACCCAGCAACAGTGAATGCTGATTTAATCTGACAAGCAAAAGTCCCTTCTGTTTTCTGAGATGGTCTAGATAGACCAGTAAGTTGCTTACTTTACAGAACTTTTCATTTTTTTGAGTTTTAATGTAAGTGGCGTACAGTATAACCAACAACCATCTGCATATAGGTTTTTTCCCTGTAAGACTCAGAAAAGTCTGTGATGTTTTGTTGGCAGAGAGTCCAAGGAAAATTCTTTAGTTTGGGAGGGGAAAAAAAAGAAAGTCATTACACTCAGCCAAATTAGTGCTGCAAGGCCAAGCTGGTCTTTGAATAACCGTGGTCTCCTGAGAGGGTTCATTGTGCGGTCTGTTGCACTGCTTTTTGTCTGGTTGTAGTTTCTGCATTGCTGTGTGAAAAAGACAATCTCTAAGGTGCAACCAAGAGATTTTTTTTTTTTTTTGACAAATAACTGTAAGACATTGCTTGCTTACTTTCACAGCTGTCGATTTTGATTTCTGAGGAATGTAAGTTGCCTTGTTATAGTTGATTTGGGGCATTCAAATTAAGCAGAAACACTGGAGTTAAGTTTTAGAAGTGACTCTTTTTAAAAGCTGCTTTTTAAATCTTAGAAATTTTTCATCTGTTTACATCCTGTGATATTTATCATAGTGAAATATCCCTACTTCAGGATAAATTCTAGAATGTGTGAAAATGCAAAGATTATTACGAACAAGTGTGAATATGCTCTTACCTACTTTTTGGAGAGGAAAAGAGTTAGATGTGGTGCTGTGTTTTGGGCTTAAGTTGTCAAATACATAAACTCTCCTTAGGCAACATGTACAAATTTTATATATTGTTACAGCTGGCTGTGGTCATTTTATGGGTACACTTAAAATAGCAAAGAGTGTGGTGGGAAATTATTCCATAAATACTTTAGTTTACTGTATCATCTGATGTGCCTAGATCCTTGTTCATTTGGCCAACTTTGCCTTGTGATTCTGGTGGCGGTTCTGAGTGCATGTGTGCACACACATGTGTGTGTGTGTGTGTGTGTAAACAGAGTAAGTGAATGAGGCAGAGTGGGAGGGAGAGGTGGAAGAAAACTAGAACTCCTTGAATATTTATGATTTAAAATGCTCTGAGCTTGTTTAACCTGGCAGTTTGACTTTCGCACTATCTTAGCAACAGGATGCGAGGATCAGGGGAACACAACTTTGTTATTTATGCTGTTTTATGATATGTTTAAAGAATGTAAGATGTCCTGAAACAGTTATCTGTAAAGGGAAAATGTTAAAACATTTTACTTCGTAAAATTACTGACTAAGCTTTCAGGAATGCAGTTTTAAGAGTTTGTGAATGTGTGGGGTCTTCTGCACCCTGGTTTTGAAGTTTTAGGAAATTCTTAAGCCAGAAAAATCTTGGAATGAAAGTGTATTTTTGGAATTAAGGCCAGGAATCAAAATTCTTGAACCTCAGTAGGTCAGTTAATTGGCTTGTGTTGAGTCCTCAAGCAGACTTCAGCTAGGAGCTCTTCTTCAGTGGTGGTGTCCTTGTCATTATTAGCTGGGGCCTCCTTCTCTCTACCCCCAGGACGCTTTTAATTGCACAGTGTGAATTATCTCAGAAAGACTGACTATACTGTATTATTAGCAGAATAAGTTTTAGGATGCCAACTCTCACTGAAGTGCAACCATAGACTTAGAAAAAAGACCCAGCTTTCTTTACCTATGAGGTCTAAACAGAGTATCAGTTGTTTAATCTTTATTAGTGTAAAAATACTTCTTTTCCTTTGGATGATTCTTTTATTTTTCTGATGTGATTTATATCAGTTCTGAGTACTTTGGAATGCCATCTGGTCACCACCACCCTCTGTTACCTGTTGATGGTCTTGTAACTGGTTTTTTGCGGGGTAGGGTAGGGGGCTTCTATCTAGTTTTAGGACACTTGGAGATACTTGATTAGGGGCTGGCCCAGTGGCGCAGTGGTTAAGTTCCCACATTCCAATTCAGTGGCCCGGGGTTCGCTGGTTCAGATCCCAGGTGCAGACATGGTACCATTTGGCAAGCCATGCTGAGGCAGGCGTCCCACACATAAAGTAGAGGAAGATGGGCATGGGTGTTAGCTCAGGGCCAGTCTTCCTCAGCAAAAAGAGGAGGATTGGCAGCAGATGTTAACTCAGGGCTAATCTTCCTCAAAAAAAAAAGAAAAGAAATGGAAATACTTGATGATTTCTGTAAAAATATTCTAATTAGTGAAATGTAGAATCTTAAAGACATTTTAAATACAAATCTCATGTCGTTTTGGGAGTAGAAGGGGAAAAGGGCGATATATTTTTGTTGAGATACTTTTGTTTTATCATGGCATCAACAAAATTTCTCTGATAGCATTCATCGTTGAGTAATATTTTCACTTAAAAACTCTTAAGTTTGTGTGTTTTAGAAAGAAGTGGATTGCTTTTTCTTGGGTGATTAAACTGAATAGTATCTGTCTCTGTGCTTAATAAATCGTTCATTTTAACCTAGGCCTCTTATTTATTCTTTGTTCATTTGTTGCTTGGTGTGGGTAAAAAACTGTTCAGCACCAAGTGCACCCAGAATTAATATTGAAAACTCATGTGTTCGCTTATTTAAAGAAAAGAGAGAATATTATAAAACTCTTACAGTTTATACTAAAAGCTTAAATCCTTTTTTGTTTCTACTTAGTATGTGATTATTTATGCAGCTTTGTGTGCTAGCTGCTGTAGCTTCCTTCTTAAAATATTAATATAAGTGAAATAGTCTTTTAAAGTAGCGTTTTTTTCCAAGAGCCCTGTCTTGGGCATTTATGTGTGCCAAGCTCTCTGCTACTCGGTGCAGATAATAGAGACGAGCCTTTGAAGCTTCGTCTGGCTTTTCGTTTCCTTTCCGTCTTGGGCCGCTGTGTTAGATCCATCCCGACAATTTCCTGCCGTCGGTCTTTCCTCACTGGGACATCTTCCACACGTCAGCCAAACCAAAGTGTTAGGATCCATCTTAAGAGCTTTGGCAGGCTCACACTGTTCCCAGAATAGAATGCAAACTCTTGAGCTTAACCGACGGCTGCCCTTTATCCCACCCGCAGCCGTTTTGAGCTGCTTGCTGTTGCCGATCATTCCATTCCCTTCACACCTCAGAGCCAAGGTGATTCCTTCTGGCCGCCTTTCCTGTCTTTCCATTTCTACTTGATATTTTACCAGACTTCCCTTGGCAGCCATATATCCCTTCTCCGTTATGGTTTGTTCATTACTTGTGTGTGGATCTTTTCTCTAGGAAGGCACTTATCTTGTTGTTATGCCTCACTTCCTACACAAATGCCCCTAATCCAGCGTACAGCAGCCCCAGAACCTAGCAATGCCAGCACATGGTGGACATCAAGACACGCTTCAGATGGTATCCCTAATTGTATTCATTTTCTGGTTTTACTCTACGATTTTAGATTGAATACAAATTTTAGTCCAAGATCCAAGAGCACAACTGCCTTTAGTCACACTTAAGCAGTGAACCATTCAAGGAATTTTATTCATTGAAAGGCAAAACTACACTGCAAATGAGCTTGATGGACCATCTTTATGTAAAGACATTGAATTTTTCTGTTACATCAGAATGGTTCAGAGTGATCCGTGAGCTTTCCTTAGGGTCTGCAAGCCCACCACCATAGTTATCATAACTGTTACCTCTGTGTCGTAACTATGAAAGGACCATCAAAGATCTTCTCCCCTGAGTCTAGCAAGATACTCTCAGAGTGGATCTGAGTTTAAGGCATCCTGATTTCTAGAAAACCTCTATTAAAATGTAAATCGGTAATCATGGAGGCTGAGTACAAACCTATTCTCTTGTTAGTGAAGAGGAGTGGTCTTTGGATTTGGGGCATTGGGTCTGTGGTAAGTGTGGCAGAGAAGGCTATTTGTCCCTCAGTCCCCATTTTTCCCCCTCTTTTGTGTTATAGAATTTGTAGCTGGGTCCTGGTAGCCTGTGTTGGGGTCCATTCCCAGCCTGCCTTGTGGGCAGGGGTGGCGGTGTGGTTAAGTGATGGCCACCTGTGTAAGTGTGGTGATCTATGGAGGTCGCTTCCATACTTGTTACCTCTTCATCCTTCTTCTGGCCCTGTTCAATGAAACACAGAGAGTGCTGTTTTGGGCCGTAGGTTGAGGTCATGCACAGCAGAAGAGTGAGAAGGGTGGAGCCTGGGTTCCTGACTGCTGGGTCCCTTAATCCTGGACAACTATGCAGACTTTCGAATGAGAGAGAAATAAGCTTTTGTCTTGTTTTTTTTTGCCACTTATTTGAAGTTTTCTGCCTCCTGTGGCTAGACCTTGAATCCCGAATGCTATAATGTGCTTTATGACTTTAGACAAGAGTGTCTAGACAGGGGAAGTAGGCACTGCCTAGGGCCATGGTAGTTCTCTGGAGTGGGCAAAGATTTGGTTGATTACAGTCTAAGAGGATTGAAATGTCGGATTAGCGTTAAGATTCCATGGATCATTTTTAAGGTCTCTTCTAACCCTGAGAGTCAGTAACTTTGAAATGTTGAGCTTTGTTTTAATAAATTACCATAGTTCATCATTTCTAAGACATGTTTTCACATTTTAATGTTTCTGATCTTAGGATGTGTTTTACAAGACAGCCTCTTAGCTTTGACATATAATTAGAGCAGAATTTGACATTTGACCTTGATGGTCCTTAGATATCCCTGAAAGTGGCTACAGTTAGCAGCTTTCCACTGCTGCACGTTGAAGCATGAATATTGGCTTAAAATGAGCAAGTTCCGGTAGCCAACCAGCATTAATCGTATTGAGCAGCGGCTGAGTAAGTCACTAGTTCTAAATGCAGAAAAAGGCCACTTGCAACTCCAGTTCGTTAGTTTCTTTGTGGAGCCCCGTCGGTATTCTCAATCGGCTTTTCCTAAAGCTCAGCCCGAGGAGAGCTAAGCCGTTTACGGTTTAAAAAGGACTAAGACAGCAGCCTCATTTGGTAAGATGATTCTTAATGGAAGAAGAAAGCAGGATAGACAGTAAAGGTACAAAATAGTCTTTAAGATGATTCTTTAGTTTTTATCATAGGCTCAGAGTTTAAGTCCACAAGTAGTGCTAAAAGGATTCTCTGAAAGAGCAGCCCACTCTGTTCTCACAGGCAATCACTTTTCCTCTCTGTTCACTATGTTTTTATTTATGTCCATATTTTAAATAAAAATAGGTCTGTAAATATTGTCTCTGTGACCCAAGCGGTGGACTCTGATGATGTTTCCTCCTTGTGCAACTGTTTGTTTCTTTTCTGTTTACTTTGTTTTCTTTGCGTATCTGGCAGAAACAGCTCACATCCTCTAAAGTTCAGTTTTTCTCTCAGTTCAATTTTTCAACTGCCTAAAACTTCCCAGTGTTCATTAGTTCTGTGTTTTCCCTGGAGACATCCTTATTGGACCTCTGACTTCCTGCTGCCATGTGGGCTGTGTGCCATGGAGGGGTGGGACACGGCCATCACCCAGGCGTTCCTGGGGGATTCCTTTTTCCTTTCTCCTCTTGGGTTCCCTGCTTCCTGATGACATTCCCGCTTGGTTTAATTCCTGACTTGGTAGCGTTCATGCTCTCAGATTCCTGAGAAAGCATGGAAGGAGAGGTAAGTTTGATCTTTCGGCACTTAAAATCTCTCTTTTTCCACACCTCATTTGATTCAAGGTCTGGAGGGTTGGAATTCCAACTTGGAAATACTTTTCTCCAGAAATTTGAAGATGTTGCTTCTTGTCTTTTACCTTTAATCTAGTAAAACTGTCATTCTGATGTCTGGTCTTTTGTATGTCCTTTTTTCACCTCCAGAATTTTTTTAGCATAGTCATTAAAAGATCATTCGGATATTAATTATAGATTTTCTAATTTTTCCCCCTTTCCTGCATTGCTTCAGCTTCCTCAGAATTTTTTTTTTCTTTTTCTTTTTCTGTGTTAGAGAATGTCCTCAAATATCAGGTTGATTGGCTTCCTTTTTAAGATTGAGCTGCTATAAGCTAAGGAAGCTTTGTGTTGGAGGCAGCGTTTGCCAACCAATGGGCTGCGTGATAGTGTGGGACCTCTCAGTGTCAGTGTCTGTAGGTCTTTTCTCTGGACTTAATTTAGTTTCTGCAGAGAATGATTTTCTCAGCTTTCACCTGGGGGCTATAAGCCTAGTGATTATAAGCTTGTTGCGGAGCTGAGCACAGACAGTGGGCTGGTAGTGCCATTGTTCAGTATGTAGAAATCCACTAATTTCCCTGTTTGCACCCCCATACCCCAGCCTCCTCTGGGTCTAGCAGCTCTAGATGTGGAGTGTCTTACCAATTTCTTTTCAGATTACACAGCTTTTTCCTGAGTGGGGGTAGTTGTCTGAGTGTACAGGGTGTTGGCGGATACCTGTGGGGAGGGGGTGTCTGGTGGATCCTCATAGAGAATTAAAAGCCATCCCCCTGCCACGAGGCCCTACCTCTCTCCACCTTCTGTTTGTGTGGCTGATTCCTGGGGTTCTTTGGGTGAACTGCCTCGCATGCTATGGTATGTTCTCTATGACCTTGTTTGACCTTCTTGTGCTCTAGGAAGTCATTTCTGCCTTCAAATATTGAGGTTTGTGTCATAAAACATTGGATTTTTTTTTTGTTTCTTGTTCTAATTTTTTTCCATGCAAGTAAACAAATTAAATGTTTAAAAAATTGATTGTGATGACTTCAAATTTGGGAAAGAGTAAATACTCCTGCAGCATGCTGTATTGAAGTTGACCTTTGTGTCTTGGAAAGTTTGGGAAGAGGTCTCCCTGTCCATTTTAAGTTACAGAATGAAATGTTCTTGGTAATGCTGAACTGCTGCCAATCCTCCTCTTTTTGCTGAGGAAGACTGGCCCTGAGCTAACATCCTGCCCATCTTCTTCTACTTTATATGTGAAGACTGGCCCTGAGCTAACATCCTGCCCATCTTCCTCTACTTTATATGTGGGACGCCTACCACAGCGTGGCTTTTGCCAAGTGGTGCCATGTCCACACCCGGGATCTAAACCGGTGAACCCTGGGCTGCCGAAGCAGACCGTGAGCACTTAACTGCTGCGCCACCAGGCCGGCCCCGTTCGTACGCATTTTTATCATAACTCTGTGTGACTTTTGTATGACTATGTTATGCGCATTGCATTCACTACATTACCATCATCCTCAAGGCTAAATTTGACATTTGAATCCTTCATAGCAGTTTGAATTTCAAATGGAAAGATTTTGTTGAAACTTTGAGCCTAAGTTGGAGTCTGTTCTTTTGATTTTTGTTATGTTAGCTTTATACCCGTTGACATTCTAAACTGAGATATGAAAACGTATTCTTACAAACACAGTAAGTCTTAAGGACCTGGGTCATCTATTCCTAGACTCCGTGGAAAATCAGGACCTCTGTGATTGGCTTAGACCAATCAGAGTTTACCCCTGAGCTAGGAGGGCATCTTTTCTTAGATTACATGGTGGCGGGGGTGGAGGAGTGGACACCTGTACAAACTCAGGTTTCTGCTAGCAGGGAAGAAGGGCAGGGTGAGAGATGGGTAAGCACTTGCTAGTGGCTGCTACAAGATGGAAGTTAGGGCATTTGGAGGCACAGGAGCCCAGAAAAGCCTGGAGCAGCAGGAAGAGATTAATGGAGCAGTGAGACTTGCGTGTGGACTTGGGGATGGATGCGACCGATACATTTTCCCCTGTCTCCAGTGTCTAATCAAGGATGGCGTTACTTGTGTACTGGCTGTACTTGTATGTGGCACTCTGCGGAGATTTAACTACCCATTAGTTGCCAAGTGTCTGATCTTGTCCTTAAAATTGCACACATACTGATAAGATTTGTTTTTGCTAATAAAATGTGCTTTCAGTTTTGTGGTCTTCGACATCTATACCAAACTCGTTGACAAAAATTCACTCAGTGGGCACCCAGTGTCAACTATTCTTAAAAGACCTCTAAAGTCACAATTAACTAGGCTTTTTATTTTTCACAAAAGTAAACTAATACTAGTATGGAGATTTCTTAATTTATACTATATGATAACTTTATCATATGATAATTTATATGAGAATTGATGGGGAGGATTTATGAAAACCAGAGCCAATTTTTGGTGATATTTTTCATGTTTGTTATTAGGTAATTTAGGAGCCCGGTGATACCTGATTTTGTAAGTGGGTATTTTTTTGTTTTTTGAGGAACATTAGCCCTGCGCTAACATCTGCTGCCAATCCTCCTCTTTTTGCTGAGGAAGATTGGCCCTGAGCTAACATCTGTGCCCATCTTCCTCTATTTTGTATGTGGGACGTCTGCCACAACATGGCTTGACGAGCAGTGCATAGGTCCACGCCTGGGATCCAAATCGGCGAACCCCGGGCTGCCGAAGCGGAATGTGTGAACTTAACAGCTACGCCACCAGGCTGGCCTCTGTAAATGGAAGTTTTTATCAAGATAAATATTAATTGTATCCAGAGAGTTGAGACTATCCTAGTCCTTGCACTGGTTAACCTCACTGAGTCAAGAAATTAAAATGAAGTCGCAAGAAGTATCTATCTTTTAATGATGGTGTAGTGCACATGACAGCTAGTGCTGGTGCATTAGAGAAAGGACTAGTTCGGGAGGGAGAAAGCTCTGGCCCGAGGGTCAGACCTGGCCCCCTGCCTGTTTTTGTAAGTTGTCTCACTGGGACGTGGCCACACTCATTCACTTACGTGTTGCCCGTATCTGCTGCTGTTCCACGACAGCTAAGTTGAATAAATGCACCAAAGACTTTATGGACTCCAAACCCTAACATACTTACTATTTGGCCTTTTACGAAAGTTACAATAGTCAGCTGACCCTTGGACTAGATTAAGTGTAAAGATTTCTTGGAAGAAGCACACTTAGGAGGATTGAAGGAAGATAATGGAACAGAGAGGTTGTTCAGTGAGTAGATGATGTGTCATCCTAAACTGTCGTTTGGTGGGTAGAAGTTCCTTCCATACAAATGCAAGTCCATAGACATTACCTTTTTTTTCTGGCTGTTTTTCGATGCTATTAGCTTGGATGTCTGAGCATTCTCAGTGGGTAAGAGCACAGAGCAAATGGAATCAGCTACCCTATTTGTGTCCCCGAGAATTGGTAGATTATATGATGTTTTTCATATTCAGCAGGTGCTGATTATAAAATCTTTTATTTTGACAAAAGGTGACTAAAATGACAGTTTTTAATTATTACTCCCTTCTTTCAAAATAGGGTATTATTTAAGAATGTAATTTGCTCCCTCCTGCCCCTCTCAAAAAAAAAAAAAAAAACAAAAACCTTAAAAATAATCAGGCTCAAATGTAATTCCGATTTAATTCTTGCTCACTTGAAGTCCAGAATGGGTATTTCTGATTGGTGGGGAGTAATCTTCTTCTTTTTTTTTTTTTGTTGAGTTATTGATAGGTTACAATCTTGTGAAATTTCAATTGTACATTAATGTTTGTCAGTCATGTTGTGGGTGCACCACTTCACCCTTTGTGCCCAACCCCCACCCCACCTTTCCCCTGGTATCCACTAAACTGTTCTTAGTCCATAATTTTAAATTCCTCATATGAGTGGAGTCATACACAGATTATCTTTCTCTCGCTGGCTTATTTCACTTAACATAATTCTCTCAAGGTCCATCCATGTTATTGCAAATGGAACGATTTTGTTCTGTTTTGCAGCTGAGTAGTATTCCATTGTATATATGTACCACATCTTCTTTATCCATTTGTCTGTTGCTGGACATTTAGGTTGCTTCCACGTCTTGGCTATTGTAAACAGTGCTGCAATAAACATTGGGGTGCGTAGCACTTTTGGGATTGCTGACTTCAAGCTCTTTGGATAAATACCCAGTAGTGGGATGGCTGGATCGTATGGTAGTTCTATTTTTAATTTTTTGAGGAATCTCCATACTGTTTTCCATAGTGGCTGTACCAGTTTGCATTCCCACCAGCAGTATATGAGGGTTCCTTTTTCTCTGCAACCTCTCCAACATTTGTTGCTGTTAGTTTTAGATATTTTTGTCATTCTAACGGGTGTAAGGTGATATCTTAGTGTAGTTTTGATTTGCATTTCCCTGATGATCAGCGATGATGAGCATCTTTTCATGTGCCTATTGGCCATCAGTATATCTTCTTTGGAGAAATGTCTGTTCATGTCTCCAGCCCATTTTTTGATTGGGTTGTTTGATGTTTTGTTGTTGAGTTGCGAGAGTTCTTTATATATTATGGATATTAAGCCTTTGTCAGATATATGACTTGCAAATATTTTTTCCCAGTTAGTGGGTTGTTTTTTTGTTTCAATCCTGTTTTCATTTGCCTTGAAGAAGCTCTTTAATCTGATGAAGTCCCATTTGTTTATTCTTTCTATTGTTTCCCTTCTCTGAGAAGGCATGGTGTCCGAAAAGATCCTTTTAATACTGATGTCAAAGAGTGTACTGCCTACATTTTCTTCCAGAAGCCTTATGGTTTCAGGTCTCACCTTTAGGTCTTTGATCCATTTTGAGTTTATTTTGGTGAATGGTGAAAAAGAATGGTCAATTTTCATTCTTTTACATGTGGCTTTCCAGTTTTCCCAGCACCATTTGTTGAAAAGACTTTCTTTTCTCCATTGTATGCCCTCAGCTCCTTTGTCAAAGATAAGCTGTCCATAGATGTGTGGTTTTATTTCTGGGCTTTCAATTCTGTTCCATTGATCTGTGCATCTGTTTTTGTACCAGTACCATGCTGTTTTGATTACTGTAGCTTTGTAGTATGTTTTGAAGTCAGGGATTGTGATGCCTCCCGTTTTGTTCTTTTTTCTCAGGATTGCTTTAGAAATTTGGGGTCTTTTGTTGCCCCATATGAATTTTAGGATTCTTTGTTCTAATTCTGTAAAGAATGTCATTGGGATTCTGATTGGGATGGCATTGAATCTGTAGATTGCTTTAGGTAGAACGGACATTTTAACTATGTTTATTCTTCCAATCCATGTACATGGAATGTCTTTCCATCTCCTTATGTCGTCATCCACTTCTCTCAGAAAGGCCTTGTAATTTTCATTATATAGGTCCTTCACTTCCTTAGTTAAATTTACCCCAAGGTATTTTATTCTTTTTGTTGCGATTGTGAATGGTATTGTATTCTTGAGTTCTTTTTCTGTTGGTTCATTACTGGAGTATAGAAATGCTACTGATTTATGCAAATTGATTTTATACCCTGCAACTTTGCTGTAGTTGTTGATTACTTCTAACAGTTTTCCAATGGATTCTTTGGTGTTTTCTATATATAAGATCATGTCGTCTGCAAACAGCGAGAGTTTCACTTCTTCCCTCCCTATTTGGATTCCTTTTATTCTTTTTTCTTGCCTGATTGCTCTGGCCAGGACCTCCAGTACTATGTTAAATAAGAGTGGTGATAGAGGGCATCCTTGTCTCATTCCTCTTTTCAGGGGGATGGGGTTCAGTTTTTGCCCATTGAGTATGATGTTGGCTATGGGTTTGTCGTATATGGCCTTTATTATGTTGAGGTAGTTTCCTTCTATGCCCATTTTGTTCAGAGTTTTTATCATAAATGGCTGTTGGATCTTGTCAAATGCCTTCTTGGTGGGCAGTAATCTTCTAAGCAGTGATTCTGGGATCCAGGCTTCTTCCATCCTGTGCTTCCACCATCTTTAACACATTTCAACACTTGTTTTTCTTTATTCATCTGTGTCAACGCAGATGGGACAGAATATGAAGGATCATATGTGAGTTTTATGGTCCAGGCCTAGAAGTGGTACATATGATGTCTGCTCAGATTCTGTTGGCTAGAACATATGGCATTTACCTGCAAGAGAGGTGGGAAAATATTGTCTGACTGTGTACCAGAAAAAAAGGGAAATGGTTTTGGTGACCAGCCCGTCTCTGCCACACGTACTGGTCATTCAAACCACTTTATGTTTTGAGAACAATCAGATATTGGTGACAGACAGAAGCTTTCACTTATTTCTCATCTTTTTTTCTTCTTTCTTTCCTGAAAGCAGTTAATCCTTGACATATGATCTTGGCTGGAATGGTATAATTTGGGCAGAGGAACTGTGGTGACACTACAGCGTCAGATTTTAGTGAAGGTCCAAATTTGGTATGATGTATCATATACTGAATGTTGACATAATTAATCTGTAATGGAAATAAATTCGTCCCTTACTATCTTAATACTTTACACAAATATTTCCAGTTCTCCCATTCTTGGACAAATGGTTAAGATTGTAATTCCCAGCTTTCCTGAGACTGAGTGTTGTCCTGCAGCCTGCTTTGGTGAAATGTGAGCAGAAGTGATGTGTGTTGCTTCTAGACAGGAGCTTTAAGAGTGAGCGGATGCTTTGCTGTGGTCCTTTCCCAGAGTCAGGTGATCCGTGGGAGTTTTTGTTGCGATGAAGCCTCAGGCAGCCTGGGTCCCTGGTTGACCATGGATATGAACAGAGCTCCCTGCCCACATGCCTGGATATTTGCGTTAAGCCACTGAAGTTTGGAGTTATTTATTTTTGTAGCAAAACTGAGCCTATCCTGAGGCATATAGGAGCAAGTATTGATGCTCCAAGGTCTTTACCCCTCTAGTGTTAAAGGTTGCATACTAACTATCTTATTTATAATAAAAAGGTAAATCTCTTTCCATTGTTTCTAATAATGCTAAGCATTTGAAGTGTTAGCTGCTACTTAGGTAGGCTTCTCCCAACGTAAAGATGCTTTTGGATTTACACCAAGATCTTCACCTTAAATGATTGTTCTCCATGCTACTCATCCTTGAAATGGGCTGCCTTTGCAAATAGGAGGAGAAAAATCTGAAGGGAATGGAATCTTGCTTGTTACTGCCTGCACAGCTAGGGTGCAGGCGTAGGGGAGGGGCTCGGGGACAGAGACCCTCTCACCGTCTGGGTAACACAGAGCAAGAAATCAGTGTCTTTGAGTGCTTGGGTGAAGGGTGATTGCTGTCTCCACTTTGCCGAGTAGAGAGAGGAGAAAAGATTTCTTTATCTAGAGGCTGTGGCAAAGAATGTGTGTTTCTGACGTTTACAGCCCCCTGTGCAATGCTGGCTGTATTTCCCATAATTCTGGGGGAAATAGCAGTACTACTGGCTAATAGTTATGCTTTATTATGGGTTAGAATGTTATCTATAGGCTCTTTAGGAATCTAACAATTGTTTATGTGTGTTTTTTTAATAATGGAAACTTTGTCTGAATTCCAAACAAGCAATCCATAAAAGGACTTGAACAATGCGCTAATTTTCTCTGAAGGCAGTTGTGCTAGTTTGTAACAAAGCTCCCCAAACTGGGTGGCTTAAAGCAACAGAAGTGTATTCTCACAGTTCTGAAAGCTGGAAGTCTGACGCCAGGCTGGCAGCCGGGCTGTACTCCCTCTGAAGCTTCCAGGGGAGGATGCGTCCCTGTCTCTCCCTAGCCCTTGGTAGCCCTGCATGTCCATTGGCTTGTCAGCATACCTCCAGTCTCAGCCTCTGTGTTCACATGGCTGTCTTCTCCCTTTGTGTCTCTCTGTCTTTATGTGGCATTTTTCTCTCTCTGTGTTTCTTCTTAGGACATTAGGATTAAGGCCTGCCCTAATGACCTGACCTTAACCTGATTACATCTGTGAAGACCCTGTTTCCAATAAAGTCACATTGGTAAGTACTGCAGGTTACGACTCCAACAGATCTTTTTGGGAGACACAGTTCAACCCATAACAGGAGTTTAAAAATGTGCCTGCCCCAGCGTACTGTTTTTTTTTTTGTTTGTTTTTTTGTGAGGAAGATTAGCCCTGAGCTAACTACTGCCAATCTTCCTCTTTTTGCTGAGGAAGACTGGCCCTGAGCTAACATCCATGCCCATCTTCCTCTACTTTATATGTGGGACACCTACCACAGGATGGCTTGCCAAGCAGTACCATGTCCGCACCCAGGATCCAAACCTGTAAAACCCAGGCCACCGAAGCAGAACGTGCACACTTAACCACTACGCCACCGGGCTGGCCCCAGCATACTGTTTTAAGTCAGTCATGCTTCTTAGAAAGGAGAAAAATATTCTCCTAAATCATGTGACTTTAAAAAGTGGATTAACTCAACAACAACAATAACAAAAAGATCAATTCAAAAATGGCCAAAGGACTCGAATAGACATTCTTTAAAGAAGATATACAAATAGCCGAGAAGCACATGAAGAGATGCTCTCTTCCTTTGAGACTGCTGTTCAGGGAGCTGCGCTGGTTGTTAAAATATAGACTAGACATTCTCCTGCGATGGTTTGTGAAAAGCGGTTGCCCAAAGCCCCAGGTGCTTCCTTGGGTTGCTGCAGCCAATGCAGCCTTTTCTGGGGGGTTCCTTGAACCTCCCCATGATCCGACAACTGAAGGGTAATTGCCTGGCTCTCCAGGGGCCTGGCTCCAGGACTCCGCTCCGGGGCTGTGGCCGGCACACGTTCAGGCTTGGTTGTTAACTCTTACGAATGAATAGTCTTCCTACCTTCTTCCTCTCTCTGGTTATGAACCATTTGAGAAATAAGAGAAAGAGTGAGGTGGATAGATTATTATAGATGAAATTCTAGATGGATTGTAATTACAGATTCTATAATGATAGAATTTCATCTAAAATTATAGATGAAAACTAGTTTGAGGGCCAGAGCTGCATTTGAGAGACACACTTACCCACCAAGTCACTGCAGTGCAGACACGGGGCAGGCCTCACCCATGCCACCGTGCTTCCCTCCTCTTTCCACCGTAGGAACAGAGTGGACCTTGTGTTCTCTGTGGGCAGTAGGGCTTGGGAGTAGGGTAACATGAGTGAGGCACTCACCTCACCTCAGGAATTTAAGGAGTGCCAGAAAAACTTCAGTGATCAAGATAAATAGTATTTAATGCATTATTTTAAACAACCAGAATTACTGTAAAAAATCCATGATGAACAAGATATCAAAATTTTAAGATAAAGACAGGCTCAGTGTTACTGACTTTTCCCTTTGCCTCAGGCTCCAGTATGGCTCAGCAGGGCACTGTTACGGATCCTGTCTTAAGTTTAGTGCCTGAGGCAAATACCACCCTCACCTCACCCTAGTCCTCGCCCAGCTAGTTCTTCCTAAATTTATGGAATGCATTATTAAATCACTTTCTTTCTCCTGGGTGGAGTGAGTAAAAGGACAGAAAAAGGGCAGGAATGTTCTGCTAACTGAACTCCCTCCACATGGAAGGAATAAACTCAAGTGGGATTTACAAGCAACATTCTTCATGACTATAAAAATTTCCAATTATTTTCTATTCTTTATTTTATTTATTTTTTTTGAGGAAGATTAGCCCTGAGCTAACTCCTGCCAATCCTCCTCTTTTTGCTGAGGAAGACTGGCCCTGAGCTAACATGCATGCCCATCTTCCTCTACTTTATATATGGGACACCTACCACAGCATGGCTTTTGCCAGTTGGTGCCATGTCCGCACCCGGGATCCAAAACGACGAACCCCGGGCCACTGAGAAGTGGAACGTGTGCACTTAACTGCTACGCCACCAGGCCGGCCCCTCCAATTATTTTCTTTAGACGGAGTGTTAGCTCTCTGGGAGGAAAGCGCAAAAGCATAAATTAAAGGTTCAAAGGCGAGGAAGTCTGTCCCCAGTTAGAGTGACAGGTTGCACAGTTGGATGGGAAGGTAACTGGCTCTGACAGTCCACTGGTGGTATTGATCTGGTTGGCTAGATAGGCATTCTTTTCTCAAAGCCCTCTGCCACATCCTTGCTGCTCCAGGGGTGGTCCATGGACTGAAAGCTTGATCACCACCAGGGAGATGGACAGGAAGGCAGAATCTCAGGCCAACCCCAGGCCTCCTGAATCAGACTACATTTTTTCAAAGAGGCCCAGTTGATTTATACTTGTTCTCTAAATTATTTCAAGTCCAACTCTGTTGTGGCACTGCCGTAGCCTTCATTTTGCAATCTGTTAGACCAATTCTAGCTTTCTTCCTGTTTATGTGGCTTCTCTGGAAATTGCTATGATCTTAGGAAACTGACTACTACGTATGCTTGTACTTGGTTCCTAGGGGTGAGATGTGCTTTACTAAACTCAGTGCTGGAGGAGGTTGAGTTTGTAAAAGGTAGATTGCAAGAGCCAATTTAAGAATTTAACCCTGAATTGTGAAAAATAGTACTGTGGTGAGGCTTAGGGGGTAAAACTGTTAGCTACCTTGAATGGTTTTAATAGGAGGTAGAGATTTATGAATATATCACACATGCTGATGATTTTTTGTTCAACTGCCTAATTCTTGACTTTAGAATAAAATTTGTAGCTTAGATATTGTGCATGTGTCTTCTCTTTTGTTTTAAAGTAAGTTGAAGATCAGGTAATATTTTGGGTTTTAAAGCCTAGAGAGCTGAACTACTCTTGTGATTTGTGAGTCCTTAAAAGCTTTTAAGAGGGCTGACATGATTTCATGATTTGTAAGCTCTAAATTATAACTGTATTTGTATTCATATCTTAAAAGGCTACTATGCCATATATTGATATAAATAAGGAGTAAAACTAAAATTCTCTGTGGCTATAAAGTAATGAAACTAGTTTTCACATGTGACTTGTGGAAACAGATTCTTTGTCATAATGATCATATCGGGTAGCAAGTGTAGCTATATTAGGTTCACACTATTGGGCTGGACATTGCAGGTACTTGGAAGATGGTAGAAGATACATACTGGTGTATAAGACTACCCAGTTTACGATTCAGTTGGTAAATAAGGCACACAACAACTGTGTAATCTAATAGTAATCTGCTCCTAGCAACTAATTTGGCTGCGTCATGTAGTTGACTTCTTAGAGATATTTTCCTTATTTGTAAAATGAGGAAGTTTGAATTGGATCTCTAAAATGTCTTCCTGTGTTAATACGATTGTTGTTGTTAGTGCTGTCCAGTCAATTCCGACTCCTAGTGCCCTGTGGACAGCAGAGCAGAAGCCTGCTGCGTCTTTTTGCGCCGTCGTCTCACCTTCAGGGGCTGTATCAGACAGTGCTCCACTGGTATTCATGGGGTTTTCATGGCGAATATTTTCAGAAGTGGGTGGCCAGGTCCTTTTTCCTAGTCTGTCTTAGTCTGGAAGCTCTGCTGAAACCTGTCCACCGTGGGTGACCTTGCTGATATTTGAAATACTAATGGCATAGCTTTCAGCATCACAGTGACAACTGACAGATGGGTGATGTGGTTTCATGGCTGGGAAACAAACCCAGGCTGCAGGGGTGCTAGTGCCAAATCTTAACCACTTGAGCACGAATTAATATGAATATAATGATGATTCAACTTTCCAGGTGTATCTATTCACTGTAAGAAATAATGGAATTTTTTATCTTTGGGGAATAAACAATCATTCTTCATAAACTAAGATTTAGAAAGTAACCTTATTTTTGCCAAAGGTGTTGAAATAGCTCGAGTCTTGCACTGGTAGTTCTTTTCATTGACCATTTCTTTTAGTACGTATTTATCAATTTTTAACCTTACAAATCATTATAGAAATACATATTTTGCTAATCTTTTTATTCAAGAGGAGCTACCATATCATATTCTTAAATCTTAAGTAGGGAATTTGTTCTCTCCTGTCCAAATGTTCTCTGAAAAAGATCTCTTTATTTTCACAAATGGCTCTCTTAAAAAAGGAAACTTGATATTCTACTTTGTTCTGGTAGATAATGCTCCTGAAAGACAACTTGAGAAATTAATCCTTCGGGTGAGAATGATTTATTCCAACCTTATTTTTTTTTTTTAAACTCTTTGCTTTTGTTTTAATAAAAAATGTTCCCAAGGTATTAACTTTGAAGGCTTACAAATTACATTGCAGTTATAGAAATATAAAGACATTAGTTCTTGGATCCTGTAAGATGACCTCAAAGAATGTGAGTGTAGCTCGTGGTGGGAACTTGGATACTATTCCTAAGGTAGGAGAGGAATGAAATTGGCCATAAGATAAAATGGCTAACTTGTAACTTTTCTGACGAAATTCCTGAGGGAAGGCGGATCAACTCTTTTTTTTCCATGGCTTTATCTTCATATTGATGGTAACTTGAAGCTATTGTTTAGTGAATGGTGAAGTTGATCTCCCAACTAATCCTGGAACTGATCAGCTTAATTTTAGAAGTTTTTGGGTATCCACATCTGTCCCACTAATTCTTGACTCTGTTCTACAAATGTAGAAAAGACTTAGTCAATTTATTCCATGTCAAAACTCTCCTTAAGTATTTCTTCTGAATGTATTTTTTATGTATTTGTTGGATAACATTGCTTACCAAGTTTGGAATTTGTTTTGTGAATTAAAAAAATTGTAAACCCAGTTGTACTAACCAGTTATGTGAAAGTCGAGTGGTTGATAGGTTCTCTATTTTCCTATTACTCTTTGTAAGCTACTGACTTGTAAGTCTAGAACACTTAGCCGTAACTTTAGTGGAATTTTACAACTGTTAGAAATGTTTTTGTTTACGATGACATGGGAAAATGCTTGAGAGACAAGGCTGAACAAAATGTATAAACTTTAAAAGCAAAGCTCATGTCCTATCTATTATCACATATTAACATATATGTTATAAAGAAGCCTACTTTTTTTTTTTTTCATTTAACAATTTGGTGAACTATATAAAAAGCCTTAAAAAAAAATCATATCCTTTGACTGCATAATGCTTTTATTTCCAGGAAATTTTTCCAAAGGAAATAATCAGAGGTAGTTAAAGATTATGAAGATGTTGAGTGTAATTATTTATAAAGGAGGAAAACCGGAAACAGCCTAAACATGGAATGACATGAAACGGGTGGTATAATTTATCCTATTATACATTTATTTTAAAATAACTTGAAGTGCTTTGATATATGAACCATTTACTTTATTCCATTTTTATCAGGTTGTTTTTGGTGTTTTTTTTTTTTTCAGATTTTTTTTAAAGTCATCTTTTGTGTGCTTTGGGAGAGGGAGCTAAGGAAGTAAAGCTCCATCAATTGACTCTAATGACTGTTTGTGTAGACAAGTGACTTCCATGATTTATGTTCAATGCTTCTGTTCGCAGTGCTCAGATTCCCTTATACTGGAGTCTCTTAAATGAGGATTGCCCTTCATGGAAACAGAAAGGAGTAGCATGTTTAGTGCTTTTTGAAAATATACCCCACACACGTAAGTCTAAAAAATGAATAAATGTGCTTCTTGATTTAAACATTTAGCTTGAACATGTTTCATACCCAAGAATTAAAAATAATTTGTGTTTCATAAAAGATTTTATTAGGGTGCTAGCCAAAAAACTATTACTTCAGTGATTTCTTTAGTAACTAAAGAGCTGTGGTGGAAAAAAATTGTGATTTATGTTTTGCATGAGTATTTAAATCATATAGCCCTTACTTTAGGATTCAGGATCTCTTTTTGAGTGTATGCTCTCACCCTTGTATGTGCACACATATATGCTGTTGAGATAAACATGGTGGCCTTGTTTCTTTCCCCGAGAAAAGGCTGATTTCAGGATCCGTGGCCAGGAACACACTGAGCGCTGTTAGTAGAGATACTGATCCTTTTAGTTCTTCCATCGTTCCTATTATCCTGGTTGAATTTGGGTCCCTGAAGTTCGAATACAGAGAAAAGATTGCAAAATAGAAAAATGAGATCTGCTCAATTTATAAATTTAAGGTTACAGAGTGTCATTTTTTTGCTCACGGATATTGTGTGTCTTCCGTACTGTGACATCTGAACGACATTAAATACCAGGATTAGAAGTCAGTTCAAGTGAATGTGTATATATATATATCTGGATTATTTATTTGCATTCCTAGCTTGAACATTTGGGCCTTTCTTAAGCATTTCAATTTGACCAAAAGCACAATCAAATTTTAGTTCTGTGCAAAAATCTTTAGATTTGAAAATTTTCGTGTTATTCTTAATGAGTTTTTTAAAATATACAATTCAGTAGTTTCCAGTATATTTACAGCACTGTGCAATCATCACCGTAATCTTTAGAACATTTTCATTATCCTCAAAAGAAACACCATCCCAGTTAGCAGTCACTCCTCATTCCCTTCCCTCCTACTCTTTCTCAGCCCTAGAAAACCACTAATCTACTTTCTGTCTCTGTAGATTTGCCTATTCTAGACATTTCATGTACCTAGTATCACATAATATGTAGTCTCTTGTGACTGGCTTCTTTCACTTAATATAATGGTTTTTAAGTTGTAACATTTATATCCATGTTGTAGCATGTATCAATACTCCATTCCTATCTGTTGCTGAAGAATATATTCAGTTGTGTGGGTGTACAACATTTTCTTATCTATTTACCAGTTAATGGACATTTGGGTTGGTTCCACTTTTTGACTGTCCTGAATAATGCTTCTATTAAGAATCATGTACATTTGAGGACTAGTTTTTGTGTGGACATATGTTTTCATTTCTCTTTAGTAGATGCTTTAGAGTTGCTGTGTCATATAGTAACTCTATTGGAAGTTCCTAAAAATGTTAAACAGAGTACCACTTTATTAAGAATCACCAACTTTTTTTTTCCCCAACTTTGAAATGGAATGTTTGAGATAGGGAATGAAAACATGGAAAAGAGAAATGCTAATGTCGTAATGCTTCATTGGTCTTGAGTTCATTTGCTGTGCCTCCGAGGTCTGTCTGGTAATCACGTTCCATGGAAACAATAAGGGACCCTTCTGGAAATGAAAAGGGCATTATCACTAATTAGGGTGGGACAACATAAACTGGGACCGTCCTAGGCAAATTAGGACCAATGGTTACACTGTCAACCAGCCAAAAGAAATGGCTGTTGTCAGATTTAGCCTCCTTCTCTCTTATGACAAGTAAGAACCACTGGGAGTAGGGGGGAGCCATCAGATGTGCAATCAGTCCCAGGGGAAGTTCAGCTGTGTCTTTGTCTTCTTTTCTGTCCCATTCCCTCAAATGAAAAAGTATCTTTGGAAGAGGGTGATACTTCAGCTAATAATGTCTAAGTACCCATATCCATAGTTGTAGGTTCTAAATGTAAAAATAAAGTAACTGAAATTAATCAAGTGATGACTTATTAATTCTTCTAATACTTGAGTTAAATGTTTTATTTCTTCCAGGGAACAACAAATCGTTTCAACTTCAAAGCATCTTAGACTAAGAAACGTTCAACTGTGCTGAAGAACTTAGGAGACAGTTTTTCCTTCCCTCTCATTTGAAAGGACTTAAAGAGGAAATAAAATGGCAGAAGTTTAAAGTTAATATTCAGGATGAATGATGGTAATTCAGATGACAAGACAGGAGATGAACTGCAATCCTCATCTATCAGTGATAAAAACGGAAACACATACTCATACAACCCCAAATCACCACCTACACAAAACTCTTCAGCCAATACTGTGAATTGGAATTCTGCCAGCTCGGATGACATGGTGGTTGATTGTGAAACCAACTCTGCTGTGGACATTGGTGAATCTGTTTCTTTAAACCCTCGGTGTGTTGAAGTACTTGATCACCAAAAGTCTTCAAGTGGTTTCGTTAGTAAGGAGATGTTAGATATGCACAAAGATTCCACACGGCCGTCTTCTGCACGGGTTGTAGATGGAGAGGAGCCCAAGTACCCACATAACAATTGTCATTCTCTGGAGTCATTTCAGGCCCAGAGTATTGAGACAGCTCTGCCTTTTGTGTGGAGATCTAATGATGATGATTTGAACTGTACAGACTACCCTTCTGCCTTGGAGCTAAACCAAACGTTTGACATGAAAGTGGATAACATTAACTGCACCTTTATCACACATCATGCCATTGGAAACAGTCAGTCTTTGCATACCACTGGAAGTCTGCAACCAACCTGCGTGAGAAGTGGAAATACATCTTTACCCTGTTGCGTTCATGCATCTTCCCATTCTGATAAGATACACGTGAGAGGAACAAGTTGTGCTAGAGACAGCTTTGAAAACCCTCAGGCCACAATATCAGAGGCCCAAGACATAGCTTACACAGCCTTTTCTGATGTGGTGATGCAAACTGATGTTCCAGATAGTGGAAATTGGTGTCAGTATTCTTTGGGCAAGGTCACCAGTGAGTACACAGATGGATCACAGCAAAGACTAGTTGGAGAAAAAGAGATACAAGCCCTAACACCAGTTTCTGATGACATGGATGTTCCCAATGGGTCTGTATTACAAGAGTTCTTTTGTTTATCTAAAGATGAACCAAATAGTGAGACACATTCACAGAGCTCATATGGGCAAAAGGAAATGAGCCAAAATCTAAGAGAAACAGTGTCCAATTGTCTTATAGATGATGAATGCCCTTTATTGGTGCCAGCTTTTGATACAAGCAAAGCCCAAGTGCTGAACCCAGAACATAAAGTCACTGTGGCTAAAGACACACAAATTGCTTCCAGCGAAAAGGATTTGGGAACTCAAAATCGTACCATAGATTTGATACTGAGTAGCCCACCAGGGCAAAAAGGGGCTTCATCATTTGAACTGACTTGGGATGCAAATGATATGGTCGTTAGCACAAATAACACAATTTGCATGTCAACACCAGTCCTAGAACCCACAAATGCAACCTTTTCTATTTCCCCCATTGAAGCAACAGAGAAATGTAGTAAAGTTGAGAGGAGTAATCGAGAGCTTAGAAATTTACCAAACTTGAAGGGGGCACCTGTGAACAAGTCTAAAGCTAATCTAGGAAAATCAACAGCCAAAACGAATACCCCTGTAGGCAGCAAAGTTAGAAAAACCGAAATTATAAGTTACCCAAGACCAAACTTCAAGAATGTCAAAGCAAAAGTTATGTCTAGACCAGCGTTGCAGTCCAAAGACCCTGCTTTATCAAAGGTCACACCCAGATCTCAGTCAACCGGTGCCTCGTCACCCTCATCGGTGTCTTCCTCAAGACAGTTGACAGTTTTGAGCAAAACACCAAGATCTGACCTGAATGCGGACACAAAAGCAGAAATCTTAATTAACAAGACGCATAAGCAGCAATTTAATAAACTCATTACTAGCCAGACTGTGCATGTTACAACTCATTCTAAAAATGCTTCACACAAGGTTCCAAGAACAACATCTGCCGTGAAATCGAATCAGGAAGATGTTGACAAAGCGAGTTCTTCTAATTCAGCCTGTGAGACTGGGTCCGTGGTTGCATTTTTCCAGAAGATCAAAGGTGTACTCCCGGTTAAAATGGAAAGCACAGAATGTTTGGAAATGACATGTGCTTCCAATATCGATCGGATTAGCCCTGCAAAGAAGGGTGAAAAAGAAAATGGGACACCTGTGGAAAAACAAGAGCTGAAAAAGGAAATTATGAATGAGACCTTTGACTATGGTTCTCTGTTTTTGGTAAGTGAAATTTTTGCCTGCTTTAGGGAATAGTGGAGGAAACTGAGGGATATGTGTGCAATTGGTTATCCACTAATAGTCGATAATATTGCAGAACTAGGTGTGCAAATTTTCTTTCAGGTGTTAATATATTATTCAGTAATTCCTTGTCTTAGTACATTGTAGAATGTTAATTGGTTACAATATAGGAAACTTGCACATTGAAAAAAATTCTCAAGTTCAGTATTTCATATTGAGTATGAATGTTCCTTTTAATAGTAAGCTAAAAGAACGGTTACTTTAGTATTTTAGGATAATTAGTTATTTGAAGTTAAACATCTGATTATATTTTACATTTACGAAACAAAGGTTTGTGTATGAACTTTAAAATGTATCGGCCCACATTTAAGAAATGGCTGGGGAGTGCTGGTAAACAGTATCAACACAAAAATAACTCCTGGTCTCGTGTGAGGAAGCTGCTGTGGGAAGTGGAGCTCTCTTCTATGAACAGGAGGATTCTGGCTTTTGCGTCTGTTCAGCTAATGTCCCTTTGGATAAGTTATCTTTTGAGACCCAAAGGTGAAAGGATTGGATTAGTAGATGTCTGAGGTCACCTGCAGCCCTAACATATTGATTCCCGCTACATAAAAGAAACAAAACCCATTTTATTCATGTCGAGTGAAGAGGCAGGATGTTTTCTGTAGCGCTGTCAGATATTTGGGGTGGGGGAGACCAGATAGTTCCATTTCAAGAATAAAGAATTCACGTGCAATTCAAAGATGATTTTTCTTTGAACGTGCATGTATTTTGACAACAGCATGAAGAAACTGGTTTTCTGAGTTTGTCAGTTGGCAGGCCACGCTTGGGCTTTGTGTACGTGTCCTCAGCCCTATTTTTGGCAGTGGGGACTTAGGTGTATTTTCAGCCCCACGTAGGCTTTGCTTGGGCTTCTGTCCTCTGGGCCAGGAGTGGAGCTCAGTGCCAGGGTAGGAAGGCAGAGGGAACGTCTCTGAGGGCTCATGTCTGAGAGCAGTGAAGCTGGTAAGCGTGGCAAAGTGTTAAAGGGCTGTTTTAAGTGTTTTCAGGGTGCATAGGGAATTGATAGGTCCTTGTAGGAGATTAGGAAAGATGACGATATTCTTGAGCTAGATCAGTTTAGAGGTGTTTGGGCTTTTGTAATAAATCATTCTTTTTAGGAAGAATGCTACACCACACTGATGTCTAAACGAATGAGATTGTCCATTGTTTCAAAACTCAGATTTTATTTTTAAGTTCTTTTGAAGTCAAACTTAGGAAACTTGTTTTATAATTTGTAATTTGGTATTGTGCTAAATTATAAACTCTGGCAATTCTAACCAGCATTCTTAGTTTGATGTTTATAGATCAGTACTCCTTGGAAAAGAAGCACTTTTATTTTTTTTAAGATTGATTTATTTATTCTTTTTAAAATTTTTTGGTGAGGAAGATTGGCCCTGAGTTAACATCTGTGCCAATCTTCCTCTCTTTGCTTGAGGAAGATTGTCCCTGAGCTAAGATCTGTGCGACTCTTCCTCTATTTTGTATGTGGGATTCTACCACAGCATGGCTTGATGAGTGGTAGGTCTGTGCCTGGGATCCAAACCTGTGAACCCCGAGCTGCCGAAATGGAGCCTGCGGACTTAACCTCTATGCCTCTGGCCCGGCCCAAGAAGCACTTTTTATCTTAGGACTCTTGCAGTTAGGATTCCTATGTTTTCAGCACTGACACTTTTACTTATCGACTGGGATAGAAAAACATTCTTTTTCCACGATGATGTCTTAAGTGCTGTTTGCTCAGTATCACTACCTGGTACACATTTCCATGTGTGGTGGGATCGGGGCTGGGCAACCCATCACAGGCCACGGGGTTTGTGCTTTTGTACAGAGCTGAACAAATGAACGTTTGCTTCATGTTTTGCTCAAACTCCTGTGTTCGTTGGACACTTCCTTCAGCAGTGCCCGAAGGTTCTAAGTCTGCCCTGGGCCTGTGATGAGACAGTCCTGGACGTTAATTTTCAGTGTTCTCTGTTGGTCTTGGGCTGATTAGGCCTTGAGGTTACTGAATCCTTAGGCTGCCTCCAACCTCACAGCTCTTTGGTGGTTAGGGTTTATCTGAAACTTCAGAAAGGTTCATATTTAGAAGGAATTTGATTTTAGTTTGATACAGGTTGAGTCTAGCTACCCATTACAGAGGTCATGTATTGGTGACAGTGTGTTAGAAAAAGGGAGTGGTGAGTTATCTAAAAGGAAAGGGATCGGGGCTGGCCCAGTGGCATAGTAGTTTGTGTGTTCTGCTTCAGCAGCCCAGGGTTCCAGGGTTCAGATCCCAGGTGTGGACCTAACACTGCTCATTAAGCCATGCTGTGGTGGCATCCCACGTAAAATAGAGGAAGATTGGCAACAGATGTTAGCTCAGGGACAGTCTTCCTCACACACACATAAAAATAAATAAAAGGAAAGGGATTGATATTTATTTGATGCCTGCTCTGGACTACTTTGCTCAGAAAGCTTTCATATATGTCATTGAATTTCCCCAGTAATGATCAGGTGCTTTGTATGTCACCATTTACTCTTCCCAATAACAACATCCCATTTTAAACCCTCATAGAAGACACTTAAAACACACATAGCTGGTAAATAGGAAAACTGAGATTCAAACTCAGGTCCTTTGACTTGAATCCTGGCCGTTTCTGCTCCGTACACCACAGGGTTTCAAGATTTTTGTGGAATGTTGGCTCTGCAAGGCAGAGTAAGTCTGATTTGTTAAAGATTCACTTATTCTAAGTTGGTTTACTTTTTAGAAGGTTTTCTCAGGGGATCCCCTTAGCCGGTTTTACAGTAGAGGTAGAAGATCTTAGCTTTTTACAATTGCCTGCTTTTCTTGGCCAACTTTGTGTTGCTTTCCAGCGTTCTCTTGGGATATTGCCTTTTAAAGTTAGTTTTAATCCACCTAGTGTATGAATTCAACTGCCATCAGCATGTGGCTTTACATATCTCTGTCGGAAATTATCCACTTATGTCTTAGGAAACAAAGAAGGATAGTGGGGAATACGCAACATAGAGGTTAAGAGCATGGATTTTGGAATTAGACATGATTTCACATTGTAGCTCCATCATTTACTGGCACAGTGACCTTGGGCAGCTTACTTAGTCTCTGTGAGGCTCAATTTGCTTTTGTGTAAAGGGAGAATACAAATTATAGCTCATGATGTTGGAAATTGTTCTTTGAGTAACGGTCAGGCTCTCATTTCTTCCCGCGGAATAGAAACATTTATTGGGTGTCTACTGTGTGCTGTGTATGATGGTGATGGTTGTTCAGATATAAAGAAGAAAGACACAGCCCATGGCCAAACCTAGTGCAGTGGGTATTAATAGAAGGTAAACCAAGGGGGATGTTCAGTACTAAGTTGAGAGTATGTGTAGACTGCTGTGCTGTAGGAGGCGGAATGGGGTAAGGGCAATGGGGAGAGTTGTCAAGGAAGGCTTCTAGGAGAGATGCCATGTTAGTCACTAGCTGGAACTTAAAGGGCAAGTATGAATTGGAAGGGTATTTTGGGTGGAGGAAATAATATATACAAAGATAAAGAAATATGAGAATATACTGTCATTCAGGAGACTCTAGGTGGTGAGTATGATTGGAGCTAAGGATGCGGAATCACGAACAGTAAGGAATAAGCTGAAGAGGATGGCAGGGGCTGCCACATCCTGAAGGTCTTGGTGTGCCTTGTTAAGAAGAGTTGACTTTGTCTGGAAGACAGAGGGAAGCCATCTAACCCAATCTGGACTTTAGAGAGAGTGCCTTAGCAATGGAGTAGAAGATGAATTGGAGGCTGGTAAGACCAGAAAGATCCTGAGGACATGGTTTTGGTAATCCTGGCAAGAAATGATGCAGCCCTGTGCTAAGGCAGATGGAAAAGGGAGAGAATGCCATCAAGAGTTTAGGAGATAAGCAAGGAAGCACCTAGAAATAGCTCTCACTGTTTAAGTTGGGTGCCTGGGCATGTTCTGGTGAATATGGGAAGAGATAAGTTTTGAGCTGGATGGGTAAAATTAGTTTAATTTTAGACATGCTTCATGTTCTTCTGTAAAATGAGGAATGATAAAAGTATCAACCTTATAGGGTTGTTATGAGGATTAAATGAGTTGATATATTTAAGACTTAAAGTGGGTATTTTCCATTCTGTGACGGCTATATGTTAATTAGTAAAAAACAACAATAGTAAGATTGTTGTTGACATTGTTAGGTAGAGGTGCCTGAAGGATGCTAAGTGAGCAGATGCAGAAAGAAGCTAAATATATGGGAAACTCCAAAGAGAGTGCGGCTGGGACATGTGGACTTTGGATACCACAGCGTGTAGTTGGCAGTTGGAACAATGGACAAGGTCATCAAGGGAGAGTGTATGGTGAGGAAAGAGAACAGGGCCGAGTTTAGGATCCTCATGACAACTAGCATTTAAAGGTGCAGAAGAACAGGATCCAGAGAAGGAATAACCAGACAGATAGAAAGAAAACTAGGAAAGATCTGTGTTGGAGAAACCAAAGAAAGATGGACTCATCAGCATTAGATGCCATTGAGAAGGGCCTGCGGGGAAAGGATTGAAAGCTGTAGCTTGAATTCAACTTGTGGCACTGGGCATCTTGGGAACCCTTCAGCTGTTGGGGACAGAAGGCAGATCATGGTAAATTGAAGAGTACATGATGAACAGTTTTAATTTCTTCCTAGTAAAAATGAAAATGAATTATCCATCTGGCATATCTGGTTAGACAGAAATTGGTTCTTTCACATAGCTAACACCACAAGGAAATGGTTTGAGGAAGGAATGATCTGGACTAAGATCTCACTGTTTTTTCATAGGGTTCTGCTTCAAAAACTGCAACCACCTCAAGTAGGAATATATCCAAGTCTGACTCCTCCAGTCTGAGGAAAACGCCTGGTCCGAAAGCCAAAGTGGGGCCTTCTGTTTCCTGTTTGAGGCGAAACAGTGACAGTAGAAATCTTAATTCTGATCGAGGCTTAACTCCTCAGAGGATCAGGCGTGTGTCCACTTCCGGTAAGAATAAAATAATTCAGTTGTGTCTTATAGCAGTTTATGAATTATTTGAATGTAAAATCAGGCATGTCAGAAAGCAGAAAGACAGATAACGCATTCTGTCACTAAAGTGTTTAGCCTTCTGTGGACCAGCATGTTGCAGAGGGAAGGTAGAAAAAGAAGTCGAAGATGTAACCTTATCTTTGAGCAACATAAAGGCTAGTTGGGGAGAGAGGGATGTGCATAAACCAACTTCTAAGCTATTTGGAAGCATTACGTATATAAATATGCAATTGGGTACTTGTTATATATGAATCATTTCATTTTGAGTTTTTTTTACATATTACGTGCTTAATAATATTTGTGTTATTTATTAGATTCATGATGTACCCTCACCACGTGTGAAGAGATTTTTTTCTTGAATTTTGCTGAAAGATGTATTATAAGTTTTCAGGGATATGAGGGTGACTAAAAAAGTTAAACTTTTCTAATCTGAACTTTTCTTTGTGTTGGTTTGTCTTTTAGAAGCAGTAGTTGTAAGTTCATACTAGGTTTATGAAATCTGAAGCTTTAGAGTAGCTAAGTGTCTTACTAATTTGGCAGACGTACAGATTTCTCTGTGTTACAAATCAGAACAGGAAGTGAAAGACTCGGCCTATTCCACAGGGACTAAGATAAAAAGCCTGCTGGCCCTTCAGTTGACTGAGAACATTCTTCAGGGAACACCCCTTATTTTAGCAGGTACAACCTTGAGCAAACTAAAGGCATGTCAGAGAGGTTTAGAAGTAAATTCCTTTATAAAAATCATGACTCCTGTTGAATGGTCTGAACCAGAAATGTGTGTCTAGAGTGATGTGTCCACACCAGTGAGCACATTTTACAGAAACCAACAAAACCACCCGAATCCCAGAGAATCTCTTTACCTCTGCACACCTTCGTATTGCTAGGTTTTATTTTCTCATCCTGTTAAGAAGCCTCTACAGCACGGCAGTGTTTTAAAGCTGGTTTATTTAGATTCAGGCCAGCATCATGGTCCAGAGGAGCAAACCCAGGAAGAGGTATGGGGGAGGAAGAGGGATTTGCAGCACATTTTCATCGCATCCCCAGGGGAGCTTGTGGGAAAGAGGAATTTGTCAGCTTGAAGCGTTCATCATTTGGGAGAAAAACGGAAGAGAAGCTAAAGACATCGGGCGAAGCAATGATCCCTATTTTTGGATATTGCCACAGCTGGGGAGTTGAGGCGTAAGTGAGGTTAAAGCTTTGGTTCTTACTGTGGCAGATAAGGCTCATGGTGTTTGCCAGATGGTGGGGAGCTCCACTCCTACTTGGATGTTAGGAGCGCCTGTGGCTTGGTGGCACGTAGAGCCATGGGCACTGGCAGCCCGGCCTGTGGTCAGGAGCCCCCTATTCTAGCACCGCTCTGGCACCAGTGAGCTGCTTGAGGGAGTCGTTTATCCTCCCTGGGCTTCTGTGAGTTCTCTGAAGGGTGAGGGTTTGAGAATATCAGGCCAGAAGGTCAAAATTTGCAGCCCTTGTCTCTCTAGGGGCAGTTTGGAGCCCACCTAATTTTTGAGTAGTGACTGCTACTGGCATGCTTCTCTGGGCCGCATGATGCTCAAATCCCAAAAAACCTGAAGTATGCATACTTTCAAGAAATGAGGCCAGTATCCAGGATATATTTTAAAAGATGGAATTCTTTTATGTAGATGATCAGTCCCACCAAAGAGCGAAGCATTTTTTAAGACCCTTTATTGTATACTGCATAATATCAAGCCTTAAAGAGGGAAAAGCAGGTCTGTTTAGTCTTCATGAAAGACAGGGAAGGGCTGGCCTGGTGGTGCAGTGGTTGAGTTCGTGAGCTCTGCTTCTGCAGCCCAGGGATCACAGATTCAGATCCTGGGTGTGGAACTATGCACCACTTATCAAGCCATGCTGTGGCAGCATCCCACATATAGAGGAGGATGGGCACAGATGTTAGCTCAGGGCCAATCTTCCTCAAAAAAAAAAAGGGGGGGAAATTTATTGAGCTTTTATTACACTCTATAAATAAGCTTGATAACTAAGTTATGCATTCAGAGTTTTCAATCTGAGTTAAAATCTAAATTATATTTTACCTGGTGGTTTTCTATATATAAATAGGAAAAAAAATTAAAGGAACCAGAAACTTTATGGAGTTGCATTTGATTTTATATTTTAACCATTGGAAGGCTAATTTGTTTATGCTGTATTATGTTTTTAAGAAATTAACAGCAACCAACTTGTTTGGATGCTCACAATAAATTGAGAGGTATTTGTTGTTGGAGATGGGAAACTTAATCACTGCAGAGTTAAAAGTAGACCAAAATCCAGGAGCAAAAACAATGTGCCTTTAGATCATTGAGAGCATGTTGCCATTTACTGTACAATGAAGTGTTTGTGTATTAGAAAATTGAAACCAAATGGATATCCTCTGTATCATACAAAGTTACTCTACTGAAAGGTAAGCAGCCGGAATGTTCCAGCTAACTTGGGGTTTTCAATAAATCCTTTCAGAGAACTAAGTGGAAAACCAGACCTGGCATTGAGAGAGCCATTTTCTTGAAGCTTTAAAATGAATATGATAAAGAATTATAATTAAACCAAATGGAACTCTTCCATTTTGCTTGTCAAACTCTGGAAATGGTAGTATACAACATAATGACTGTAGTTAACACTGTCGTATGATATGTACGAAAGATGTTAAGAGAGTAAATCCTGAGAGTCATCACAAGGGAAACAAAATTCTTTTTCTTTTTATTATATCTCTATGAGATGATGGATGCTAACTAAACTTATTGTGGTTATCACTTCATAATATATGTAAGTCAAACCATTATGCTGTACATCTTAAACTTATACAGTGATGTATGTCAATTACATCTCAAGAAAATTGAGAAAAAATAAAACCTGGAAATTTATATGGAATCAGATTATGAATGATTATAACAAACCAACTCCAAAGTATCTTTGCCTCTTTGGAGTAGGTGTGTGTTTTAACCACTCAGTTAAATAGGTGAGATAGTGAGAGAAACTATTTCTAATAATAATTATCATGCCAGTGATAGCAGCTCACTTTCTAAATGCTTACCAGGTTCCAGGTTCTGTCTTAATCATTTCACATGTAAGTTCATTTAATCCGCGCAATAGTTTTGTGAGGCTTATCTCCATTTTACAGATGACGAAACCACCATAGAGAAGTTAAATAATTCATCAAAGTTATGCAGCTAGAAAGTGGCAGACGTAGGATTCAGACCAGGCAGTGGGGCCCCAAAGTCCGTGCTCTCAACCTTCACTTTCTTAGTCTAAAGAAGTGCAATGAGTAGGACTGTGAGTTTTGAAAAAGTAAGATTCTTACGCTCAGCTGAATGGTTTAGACGCTGTGGCATTTCTCTTTTTAGGCCCTTGGCTTAAAGTTCTCTATCAATTTACCATGGTATAAGTGGTTTTACATGGTCATTGCAAATTCATGCTGCTGAATAAATTACTGCTTAGTAAATACTTCATGATCAATTCAGACACCTTCAAGAGACCCGCCTGCCACCTGCTTTCAGAGGCAACACCGGTTCTTACCAGGTTTTAGATTATAGATGTGTGTGTTCCTTCATACAAACATGTTATTGCCCTTCCAGCCACCAGCCTGACCAGGTAGGATTACGGAAGTAGTACAGAATATACTCGCTGCCTTGTGGATCCTTTAACCTACCCCGCGAGGGCAAATGCATGTTTATGCAGCAACCACAAAGCAGGACAAAGGGATGTGTAAGGGGTGTGGAAAAGGCCCGTGAGTGCTTGAGGACTTTGAGGACGAGAAGAATGTTCAGGAGCCAATCTGATTATACCAGAGCCTGAAGAAAGGCCTCATGAAAGAGGGAGTCTTTAGTTTTCTTCTAGAGGAAGAGAAATAACATTTCAAAAGGGTTAACCTTTGTTTTAATTCAGTTTATTGTGGGTTAGTAAAATAAATTCCTCTCAAACCAGGAGTACATCTCTAACTTGTTATGACTTGCCTATCATTATAGGTTTCTCTTCTTTCTTGCTAAGTTATTTCCTCCTTAGTTATTTTTGTAAACTGATTTTTTGTTTACTTAGTGTTAAAAGGAACTTGAAGTCTTTTCAACTTACTTTTATATCGTTTTGGCCTTTTCTAGTGAGAGTTTGAGAGAGATACCCAGCAAAATTATGAGAAATGTATTCATGCATAAATTCATTACTAAAACCCAAAAATTATCACCTGATAACTATTCTTAAAGCTAGCTTTAGTTGGTGTTGCTTATACATATTTCTGTATTTGTGTGTCATTCAAACACTTTTTTAAAGAATGTATCTGAAGCTTTCCTTCCATAAAAATAATAATAGTAGTAATGTGTTTTGAGTGCTAATGCTGTGCCAAGCACTGTTCTAAGCTTTTTAAATGTATAATTTAATTCTCATAACTCATGTGGTCTAGATTCTAGGATTATCCCCATTCTACAGATGAGGAATTTGAGGTTTTGAAAGCTGATGTAACTTGCCCAAAGTTACACAGTCAATAACTGGTGGAGGCAGGAAACAGACCAGGCAGACTGGTCCTGGAGTCGAGGCCCTTAACCCTGTGAGATACACAACACGAGTCCTGACACACTCCCTTATTCATTTAACAAGTATCTATTGAGTGTCTATTTGTGTGGGAACTGTTCTAAGTGCTGGGAATGAAGTACACAAAAGAGTCAAATTCTTGCCCTCGCGGAGCTTAAATTCCAGTAAGGCGAGCAGAAAACAGGTGAAAAAATGCTTAGTATGTAAGATAATGATACGTGCTGAGGAGATAAAGCAGCGAAAGGAGTTAGACCTTGAAATAGGGTGGTCAAGAAAGGCCTCACTGAGCAGGAGACATTTGAGCCAACGCCTGAAGGAGGAGAAGGTGGGAAACATTTGGATACCAGGTGGAAGGACTTTGCAGGCAGAGGGAACAGCAGATGCAGAGACCAAGATGAGGCAGTAAGGGGGGCGCCTGAGGCACAGGGAGCTATCCAGCATGTGTGGTGGGGACCAGGGAGTAGGGCTGAGGCCAACCAATAGGACCTCATAGGCACATGGGAGACAAGTGTCTTCTCTTTTCTTCCTTGCCAATATCATCACTGAATTCTGGATCATTTTGCAGGCATTATACACAGTTCTTCTCACTTGGCAAGTAATTCTGGAAAGATTGCTTTATAGAATGACTCATAAACTATGCTTAATGTGTCACTATGCAGTCTCTTCTTTATCCATTCAAGACATGTTTTGAGTGTCTGCTCTGTGTAGGGCAGTCTACTAGATTCTGAGAATACAAACATGATTAAGTAATATGCCCTTTTAATGAGCTCACTAGCTGGAGGGTGAGGTGAAAAGGGGTGTTTAAGCAAATCTGAATGCAAACTCTTCATTCTTCAAACCCCAGCTGAACTGTCCTGGCCTCCGTGAATCTTTGTGTTTATTATCCTGTCCTGTAATTATTTTCTTAGCTCTCTGTCTCCTACTAAACTGTGAGATCCATGAGGATAGAGTCCAGCTCTTGGTTATTTTTATATTTTCCAGTGCTCAGTGTACCTATTACCCAACAGGTATTTAAAAATGTTGTCTGGCTTGATTTGAATGGAGACTTGTATGAAGCACTGTGTGTCCACAGTAAAGCGAACAACACTAACTCAGCTAAGGGACGACTGGAGAGGAGCAGTGACATTTGAACTGGCCTTGGAATGTGCCTGTAGGAGTTTGCCAGGCATCGAAGGTCACTGGCATTCTCAAGGGTGCAGATGTAGAGTTAGGAAAGCAGATGGTGTGTTGGGGAATGTTGGGGGGGCAGGGTCGGTGTGCCTTGAGCAGGCTGCGTGCTGGGGGAACTGACAGATGAGCCCCCAGGAAGCTTGAGGCAGATTGGTTCTAATAGGCTAGACACAAACTTGTAAGAGTCATACTAGTATTTGGGAATAGAAAGCAGAGTGAAAATGTTAAAAATGTGTTGAAGGGAGAGAGTCTGGTAAGCTCTCTTGGTGGTGAATAGTCCCATGTGTCCCCTCAGCTTTGTTTGGCTGGCCATGAAGTGAAATAGGGAATGGGCAGCAAGAAGTGGTTGTCAGGAGGAGAAGGATGGGGTTAGTTTGGACATGTTGAATGTGAAGAGACTAAACACTGAGAAGCACCTCAGAGTGGTATGTGTATGTCTGAGGTTTAAGACAGTAAAAATGTGTAGAGGCTCAGGAAGCCTGTGCGACAAGAGCTGATAAAGATAAGGATGACAGGGATGCCTGTGACAGCCACACGATGGAAGCTTCGGAATGAATCCAGTGCACAGGCAAATAAGTCTTTGAAGAAAAGAAGAGACTGCAGAAGTGGGGTGATCTAGATCCCCTCCGAGATTAAATAGGGGGAGTTTGAGAGTGAGGATTCCGAAAAGCCGCCGTGCATAATGGCTGGGCAGCTTCCTCCTCCATATTTTCCAGCTCATGTTTATGAGGTTAGGTGATTTCTTTCAAGTGAGTTTGTGCAAATTTTGTTGATTGGCTTTTTTCTTTTCTAACCTTTAGAAAAGGAAATAAACTTAAGATGATGCTTGATTTTGAGTCTCAATGACCTCATTGTTGGAAGGAGTTCTGCTCGTGAACCTTGGCTTCCAATGAGCTGGGAGGCTGACTTCCTCAGTTCTCATTAGGAATTCTCAGTGTGAGTGCCAGGTGAGCTCACTCACAGCCAGATAAATAAAAGTGCTGGTTAATAGGTGAAGACCCTGTTCGTCGTCTTTGTGGTACTGGGGAAAGGATGCCACCCCTGCAAGTCTTTGGTTTATGACACCCTTAGTTGCGGGACACATGTTCCCTGGCCCGTGACTAGGAAAGTTGTTTTTGTTGCATCTCCACCTGTAGCAGCAGACGTCTTGTGAGCACACGTGCAGAGGCACGTCCTGACAGCAGCACCATGAACACTACGCTTCTATGCAATTCAGGTCATCATGAGAACCTTGCTTTGTGGGATATTCTTGTTTCTCTGTCAAATTACCGCTCTCTCAAGACTTGCTGTGTTGTTGTTGTGACTCACCTGTACTGCCCTGACTTTATCTCTCAAGTTTACTCTTGGATTTAAGCAAGTGGTGATGGCTATGCTGAGTACAATTTCTCGCACCCTACTAGTATAATATTGCCTTGGCTAACTTAAGAATGGGGAATGCTGAAGTTACGTTTTGTGGTATATAAATGTAGAGTGCTACTGAAATTCTACATTCTGGAAGGTAATTCGCTCACTTAAGACAGTTTGAGAGTGTATACTGTGCAAGTCATACTCCAGACGCTAAGGATTGTGGGATGAGTAAGACGTGGTTCCTGCCCTCAAGGTGTTAGCCAGGTAGGGGAGACGACGCTCATCACATCTGTCCTTATAATACTAAAAGAGCTGTAGGATTTCAGAAGAGGGCAAGATTACCAATACCAAAGTTTGTGGAAATTCTTTCTTACTGTAATATAGGTGATTCTATAACATAATAGAGGTACGCCTTTATATACCAAAGGGCCAGTCTTGGTTTAGTGTTAATGCTTTCTACTGTTTAATTTTTGCCACTGAGACCCCAGAGATAAAAATAAGAAGGATACATTTGGATTGAGGTATTTTTCAGGACTCAGCTGGTACACTAGCAAGCAGAAATGAAGGGGCCATTAGGGTTCAGAGTAAAGGATGTAAAGGTTGAGGACAGAGTCAGTACAGATGCATGGAAATGTGGGGGAGGACACGTGGACAATTAGAACACAAGACACCGGTGTTCTAGCAGTCAACAAGAAGAAAGGGGTCCAGGCAGAGCCAGGTACGTTGGTGTCAAGACAGGAACATGGGGGCATTGTCCCAAGCAAGGTAAACCTTATTCTTCCCTTCTCCTGTGTTGAATTTAACCAATATGGAGAGCTAATCAGTTTTCACAGCCTCCATCCCAGTAGGCTGCTTAAAAAGTGTAGCACTTTAAGTGAAAAATGGGAAGAGAAAAAAAAAAAATCACCCTTAATCTCATCACCACCAAATAGTTTTAACTTCATACTTTGTAACTATC
Organism: Equus quagga; assembly: GCF_021613505.1. Classification (NCBI taxonomy): domain Eukaryota; kingdom Metazoa; phylum Chordata; class Mammalia; order Perissodactyla; family Equidae; genus Equus; species Equus quagga. The sequence goes on along the minus strand of NC_060288.1, from coordinate 19,416,075 downwards.
CAGTGCCTTTTCTTTTTACATATTCTCATGTACAGATGCTTATGAATGTTTAATGGGGACAAACAGTTCCTACTATTTTAGAAACCCCATACCTGACAGTCAGTAGGTACTTAATTAGTTGATTGAATTTTCTTTTTCATTTAAAAGATATGGTGTCTATTTTCTTAGATTCTTAAACTCTTTAATAACGTGATTAAGTGACTAATATTTCATCATCTGAATGTGCTGTAATTTGTTTCTTCAGACATCTTTGAACGTTAGGTTGTTTCCAGTATATTAAAAAAACGGTGCACCAAAGAACTTTGTACGTAAGTGCCTAATCTGGTCAGATAAATCCTTGGATACATTCCTTTAGGTGGACTCAGAGGGTGTGGGCATTTTTAAGGCTTTTGATACACATTGCCAAGTTCCCTTCAGAACCAGCATACAAGTCTGTGCTCCTACTTTGAATATGTAAGAGTTTCCCAACCCCTTTGCCAGTATTTTGACGTTTGTAACACCCTAAATATTCACTATTTAGGGAAGTGCAAGATGGTATCTTATTTTAATTGGCATACTCTTGGCATTCAAATATTTAGTGAATAAATGTGTGATTCAGTGATCAAAATGCTGGGGTACAGAAGTGAGAACAAGATCAAAATGTGCCTTCCTTGAAGTTACATTCTAGTGGGAGAGACAGGCTACACATAAGTAAATACAGTATATAGATGTTTGATAGTGTACAGAGAAGGGGGATCTGAAATGTTGGGGGTGTAGGTGTGAGAGAGAGAGAAATTTTGGTTAGTGTGGCCAGGGAAAAGTGGCTTTGGAGTGAAGGCCTCAGGGAGCCAGCCATATGAATATCTGGACGAAAACCACACTAGTCAGAGTGAACAGCAAGTGGCAAGACCCCAAGGTGGAGCTTGACCAATATGCTTTAGGAATAGCAAGGGATTGAAGTAAGGAGAAGTGAAATAGGAGATGAGGTTTGACAGGTAGTAGAGAAGCCAAGTCACGTGCAGTCTTGAAAATCATAAGAACTTTGGCTTTTCACCAAAGTGACCTAAATTTTAACAGGATCAGTCTGAGAGCTATGTAAAGAATATACTGAATGGGGGTGAGAGCAAGATCAGAGAGACCAATGAGGAGGTATTGCTATGATAACTTCAGGAGATTGTGGCTTCTTGGACCAGGGTTGGGGAAGAGTGAGGGGGTGGGGGCCAGATTCTAGATATGTATGTTGAAGGTAAAGCCAACAGGATTTGCTTAGATGGAAGGAGGAGTGAGGGCAAAAGTGAGGAGTCAGAGATGACTGTAAACATTTTGGGATGAGCAATGGAAGAATAATGAGGCCATGACTGTGATGGGGAAGAATGATGGAGACATGCTGTGCTGGGAGGTGGATATCAGGAACTCAGGTACAGAGATAGTAAGTTGAGATGAATCATAGATATGTAAGTGAAGGTTTACAGAAGGTTGGCTATACAAGTCTAGAGTGCATAGGAGAAGTCTGGTTAGGGATATAAATTTGAGATTCATCAACATTTAGACGGTATTTAGAGCCACTAGACTGGACGAGATCACCAAGAGAGGAAGTATAGAAAGAGAACGGGTCAAGGGCACCACTGGGGACCTCGCTGGAGTCCTCCAGTGTACCTCTGGGGTAGTTTAAGCTTTAAAGGGTTAAGGAAATGATGATGAATTACAGAGGAGGCCAAGAAGTAACAGCCAGGAAGGCAGGAGGGAAGTCAGTCAAGGGCAATGTTCTGGAAGCCAAGTAAGGAAAGCTTTCAAGGAGAAAGGAGGAATCGGCTGCGTCAGATGCTGCTGACGGGGGACTATGGTTGTTAAGAACACAGTTTGGTTCAAACCAGAAGGTTGTGTGTGTTTCTCTAACAGGAAGTCTACAGGTAGGCAGCTCCAGATTTGGTGATTCAATGTCACCTGTCTTTCCGTTCTTGCTGCCTGGGCATGTTGCTTTTGTCAGTGACTTTCAGTTAAAATATGGCCGCTAAGGGTTCCGAGGGCCGAGTCCTGCTGCTGCTGTGGACTAAGGCGTTCCAGAGTGCGGGCTTGTCCCGCCATGCCTGCCTGCGTGTTTCCGGCAGGACAAGTCATCCCCAGCCCCTTACCCCCCAGCGCTCTCATCTTTAAGTCTTTTGGGCACAGGCCGGATCATGTGGTCACCCCTAACCTGACGAAAGGTTGGGAACGCAAGTATTTGGCTTTTTAAACCTTCCTCTACGATGTCAGCAACGGAAATGGGGGTTAGGAATGCCAGTTGGGAAGCCAGAAATATGTTAGACACAATGAGATTAAATTAAAAAAAAATTATATTGACTATTTCGATTTACTGTCGTATGATTCCATTTATATGAGTGGAAAATTATATTGACTATTTTGTTCAGAGCTTTTGCTCACTTATATTTTGGGGCCTATACTTCATTATTGTTGATTTGATACTGTCTGTTATCCTTTGTCCTGTGTTTTACTATATGCCTTCTTATTTTGTATATAGTGATTTTAAAGTTTTTCATTTTTGTACTGTGAAATACATCTTTTCCTTTAATTTTTCCTATGTTTTTATGCTTGACATGACCTTCTCTACTGAAAGAAAAGATTGGTTTATATTTAATTATTAAGGTCAATTTGTATGGTTTTGTTTTAAACCCTTTACTTTTTAATCAAATTTTAATTTTTTTTCCATGTATGGTGAGAAGTAGTAGCTAATATTTGTATGGCCATGTGCCAGGTGCTGTTCTAAGCATTTTAAAAACATAAAGTTGTTACAAGAACCTATGAACTAAGTACCACTGTCGTCAGCCTCAATCTTACACATGAGGAAGGAGAGGCCCAGAGAGGTTAAGAAACCAGCTCACAGCCAGCCTGCAAACCTAGGCCGTGTGCGTCTAAATTGTCCACTTTCAGCCACTGCATCATACTGCTCCTTCTCAGATTTTAATTTTTTTTAATTCAGACATCTTAATACCACAAATGTCTTCACTGATTTGAAATACCTCCCTTATCCTTTTCTGAATTTTCGCATTTGAGATTTATACACCAGTTTATTAATCTGTCAGTATAGTTTTGTGCCGGTAATAGACTGTTTATTTTATAATATCTTGTAATAACTAGTAGTGCAAATTCCTTCTCCTTACTTTTTTCTAACTTTTTTTTATTATGGTAAAATATATTACATAAAATTTATCATTTTAACCATTTTTAAGTGTACAGTCATACTAAGGACATTCACATTGTTGTACAACCGTCACCAGTGTCCCATCTCTGGCACTTTTCGTCTTCCCCAACTGAAACTCTTGATCCATTAAATACCAACTTCCCATTCTCATCCTCCCCCAGCCCCTGGAAACCACCACTCTACTTTCTGTCTCTATGAATTGGACTACTCTAGGGAGCTCATCTAAGTGGGATCCTACAGTATTTGTCCTTTTGTGCGCAGCTTATTTCATTTAGCATAATGTCTTCAAGGTTCATCCATGTCGTAGCATGTGTCAGAATTTCCTTCCTTTTTAAGGCTGAATAATATTCCATTGTTTGTATGTGCCACATTTTGTTTATCCATTCGTCTGTCAATGGACACTTGAGTTGCTTCCACCTTTTGGCTATTGTGAATAATGCTGTGAACACGCATGTACAAATGTCTCTTGAAGATCCTGCTTTCAGTTCTTTTGGGTATATACCCAGAAGTGGGATTGCTAGATCATATGGTAGTTCTATTCTTAATTTTTTAGGGAACCACCATACCATTTTCCATAGCAGCTGCACCATTTTACTTTCCTACAATGCACAGGGTCCCAGTTTCTCTGTGTCCTTGCCGATATGTTATTTTCTGTTCTGTTTATATAATAGCCATCCTAATAGGTGTGAAGTAGTATCATTGTGGTTTTGATTTGCATTTTGCTAACAACTAATGATATTGAGCATCTTTTTGTGTGCTTGTTGGGCATTATATTTCTTTTTTGGAGAAAGGTATGTTCAAGTCCTTTGCCCATTTTTTAATCAGATTGCTTTGTTGTTGAGTTGTAGTCCTTCTTATTATTTTTATGTTCCAGAATTTTTTGGTTATTCTTACTTGTTGTAGACTGATTTAAGTTGTTTTTTAAAAGCTCTCCAAATTCCTCCTTTAAAAACAATCATGTGGGTTTAGATCAGAATAACATTCAATCAATATATTAATTCATAGAAAAATGAACATGTATGTCCACTTATTCAAACCTTTATGGCCCTTATTTTTGTAATTTTTCCATGATACTAGCACTTTTTGATAAAATTATTCATAGAAATAGTGTGTACACATATATGACTATGTGTGCAAATACTTTTTGTTGCTAAAGTAAAGGATCTTTTTTCTGTCTTTTCCTGGTAAATCAGAAAGCTATTGATCTATAGTATTTACTTGGTAAGCAGCTTACCATGCTTATTTAAATGGTTTTTAGACAATAATACTCGACCATTGAAGCTAAATTTTTTAATATCTACGTTAATATTAATGACAAAATTTGGTCCTTTCGGGTGGATTGAGAGTGAACTTGCAGCTACAGTTTCGAGTGTGTGTAATTTATTTCTCACATAACTTGTTAATTTTTTATACCTTTAGGGGGCTGCTCAGTTTTTGTGTTTTAACTATCTGTGTCTGTTTATTTGGCATTTTCTCTTCCTGACTGTAGTAGTTATGGCTCTGCCACTTGCATGCCTTATTAATATTTATTGTATTTTATGATACAGTAATTTGTATGTTAAACCATGTATATTAATATGTAGTTTGTATATTACAGCCTGACCTCAGTAATCTCCTTTTCATTGTCTAGTTAAAATTCCCACGGCCTGTAGCCCTGGCAGGTGCACTGGCCTCTAAGTTGTTTCCCTGATTTCGAACCCTTCTCTTTAGTCAGCTCTGCACACTGTTGCCACATGATCAAATCCTGATGCAAATGCTAAGAACCCTGCAGTGGCCCCTCCCTCTCCATCTTCCCACCATACCCCACCCCCTACGGTTAAAGCCTGGAGTGCTTAGCCTGGCATTTAATGCCTCGAACTGTAAACTCTTTAATGCCAACTGTAAACTCGCCACCTCTCCAGCCTCATTTTTCTTCTTCCCCATGATACCGGTGCTCCTTCTAATAAGTAGTGCAAATCACAGAACAAAATAGTTTGTTATGATGAGATGCAATGTATTCTGTAGTAGTTGATAATTTTTTCTGAAACCATTTGGTAGTGATTTCTCTAGTAAGATGTTGGATGTTTCTAGCACCCTGTACATTTATGCTTTGTGATTACGTGCAGTTACCTTCCTCTGTAAGCGAGTACACACTTGTGTAGCCCAGCCTCTCACGTGAATCCACTGTCCAGAGTTTTATTAAGATGATCTATGTATGCCTTCTAATATAGGGAATATAGTAGTAAGGTTTTTTTTGTCATCTAATTGAAACATCTTCAACACCCATAAATTTCATCAAATATAAAGAACAGCAGGTCATTTTTTTCAATGTGAATAGTCTCATGAACAATATATGAAAGCTTAAATTCATTCTTGTCTCGTTGAGAGTTCACAGATGAGAACTTGCTTTGACTGGTAGATATTTCTGTGGCTTTGGAAACCGCGCTCGTTACTTTGAAGGTGTTTTGTGAGCAAGGTGAGATCCACTTTCTTTCCCAGGCCTCTCCTGAAAGAATGGAGGAGGCCAGATTCGAGCTGAGAGACATTATGTACCTGTGAAGGCCTGGGAGGGAGCTTTTTCCTGGAGAATGAATCATTTAATATGTGTCAGAACAAAGGAGTACCATTCAGGAGCTCATTCTTTGGCTTTAATTTCCAGTCCTAGGAAACACACCATTATGGTATCATGAAGAACTTGCCAGTAGTAAAGTGACTGTTTTCATCATAGCCATATAAAAGCATCAATTCAAGCATTGGTTTCTTTGTTGTTGTTTTTTTTATTAGCAAAATTAAAAGGATTAAAAAATACCCAATGCTTACAGATGCACAGGAATAAAAATGACTTTTAGACTTTACTTACTTTAATTATTGATCCAATTTATTCTTTCTTGGTTTATCTGTTTGTCTTGAGTATCTTTTGTCTGATTAAATATTTGACCCTATTAACTTTAGTAATATATCAGTTTTTGTTATAAAGATATGCCTATTTTAAAAAGAAAATTCTGGGGCCGGCCCCATGGCCGAATGGTGAAGTTCATGTGCTCTGCTTCAGTGGCCCAGGGTTTCGCTGGTTCGGATCCTGGGCATGGGCATGGCACTGCTCGTCAGGCCACATTGAGGCAGTGTCCCACATGCCACAACTATGAAGGACCCACAACTAAAATATACAACTATGTTACTGAGGGAATTTGGAGAGAAAAAGCAGGGGAAAAAAAAAAAAAGATTGGCAACTGTTAGCTCAGGTGCCAATCTTTAAAAAAAAAAAAAAAAAAAGAAAAGAAAATTCACATGGAGTAATATGTAAGTTATAAAGTATGAAGGGAAACTTCCCAGTCCTGCCCCTGTCCTATTTTCCTCCATGTCCCTGTGTGCTATACCATAGTAGTCCCATAAAATTCTGGTATATCCTTCTGTAATTTTTCAATATATAGATAAGTATAAACTTAAAAAAATAGGATAATATTAACATTGTCCTTTTTTTCCCTTAATAAATCTAAGGTTTTTAGCTTTGCAAGGCATTCCTTAATGATTTTTTTTTCCTCCCCAAAGCCCCAGTGCACAGTTGTGTATCCTAGCTGTAGGTCATTCTAGTTCTTCTATGTGGGATGCCACCACAGCACGGCTTGATGAGTGGTGTGTAGGTCTGAGCCTAGGATCTGAACCGGTGAACCCTGGGCCACCAAAGCAGAGCACGCAGACCCAACCACTTGGCCATGGGGCTGGCCCCTAATGATTTTTTTTATTGTACGTTTGATTGGGTTTTCCAAGGTGGTTGTCTGTGTAAATTGCTTGTTTGATGAAGGTGTGCTTCAAATCCAGTAGACTCTGTGTTACTATCGAAGACAAAGTGCAAATGTTGTTTCTTTCATACTTTCCCTAGACAAAAGATGGTTATAATTATAGATAAAAACAAATCTGTTGTCTATCTGTAAGTTTATGCTAATAGAATGAGCTTAAAATAAGCCAGTAAGGTCGGTAATATCTCTGCAGGTAGATCTTCAGTTTTTGTGGTTCACATCTGGGAAAAGTGACATGATGTGAAGGGAACTGATGAATGTCACCTTGTCAGAAGTGTAAGTCGGAGCCAGTCCTGTATTGCTTTCATTAAGAATTTGATGCTCAGGTTACTCACAGTCTCTCACTCCAATATTGCTCTGCCTGTCCTTTAGTATTGCTTCTGATGTATTTGTTTTACTGCTGCTCTGTATGAAGTCCAATTACAGGTACCTTCAGTCAACTTGGCTGTTAAGTTAAACATGAGGACTGTCGGTGAAAGGGTCAAATACCTTTGTTGTATCCCCACCGTTTTTCACATTGCACTATAGGAGCACCCACCCTCTTAGTAAGAGGAGGAGCTCAGGTTGGCCTCCAGGCCTAACACTTCTTCCCTTAACTGGGATGCTTCTGTTCCCTGGCACAGTGGAGGGAACACTGGGTTGGGGGTATGTTGCCTGCATTCTAGGCCTCTCTCTCACTGCTTATAGGGATGTGACTCGAATAAGCCATTGAACCACCTAGGTAGTTTTCTCAACTATGAACTGGGGATAGTAACAGTAATGCACTGTTAGGATTATTCTTAGTCTCAAAGGAGCTAATCCTATAAACTGGGGATAACAACGGTAGTGTGCTGTTAGGATTATTCTGAGTTTCAAAGGCGCTAATCCTTTGGTGAAGTGGGCATCGTTCAGAGCCCTCAGTGCTGTTAGTCAAGAGTAATGGTGAATGGGGAAGACTGGCTAGGAATACAAGTTGCCATTAGGTGGAGGGGGTGGGGCTGGATGGAGGTGACAGTATATGAAATGGGATAGGGCGGGTCAGGGGAGTGGTAATTGGGCTTGGGGGTAAGCTTGGTTCTGGTGCCAGGCTGTGTCTGTGTTGGAATCAGACAGGGTACAGGTCTGTAATTCTGAGAAACACTGAGAAATGTCCATAACCTATGATGCTTTCAGAAACAATGCTGTGAAATATTGCTTTCTGAAAAATAAGGTAATTTTCCAAACTTGTTGAGCCTTGACTGCATTGTGGCTGTGGCCCAGAAATTTTCACCTGTGACCTGTCCATCCTCACTCATTGTTTCAGATAATGATGACTCATCAGAATGTTTTTACTGAAGGGGCAGCAATTTGGTAAATTTATATTCTAAAAATCTGTTTTTCTATACCTTCAAAAGTGGGTAAAACCGGTGGCTAAATATAAATTAAAAAATCAAATGGATATTTGAATAACTATTTGCTAATTATTATAAGGAAGGTCAAGAAAAATGTCTCCCTTTATCTAACTAATAGACTGTTTGAAAGACCATTAATATTAACAAAGGACAAATAAGCTTGTAAAAATTGGCTAAGTATTTAATGCTTCAATGTAGATGAGAGAAGACATTTTAAAATTTATTTACTCTTGGCCTTTAAAAAATTTTTAGTAGCTTTATTACTATTATCTTTATAATTCCACATTTATTTTTTCCAGCTGTATGGATGTATAATTGACAAAATTGTAAGAAATTTAAAGGGTACATTGTGGTGATTTGATATACGTATATGTACACATTGTGAAAGGACTCCTACCATCAAGTTAATTAACACATCCATCATCTCATGTTTATCTTTTTTTTTTTTTTTTGGTGAAAACATTTAAGTTCTCTCTTAGCAAATTTTGATTCTACAATAGAGTGTTATCAACTATAGTCACCCTGTTTTAGGTCCTGAGACCTTATTCATCTTTAGCTGAAAATTTGTGCCCTTTTACCAATGTCTCCTTATTTCTCTACCCTACTCTTGACCTTAGAAGAAAAATTAATTCCTTCAGCAAACATTTATTAAGTCTCACTCCATGCCAGACACTTTGTTAGGTCCTAAGGGACAGAATGGAATCAGCTTCCCTTCCTGTTCTCAGGGATGATAGAGACTAGTCTGAGAGACGGCTGTGTTGAAACAGATGCTGTGATGGAAGCGAGTATTGGTATGAGCAGAAAGGATGAGCAGAAAGGAAGGTGTGGTCCTTTGCACAGAAAGGAGAGTGTCCTGGCAGGAAAGGCTTTATGAAGAGGTCATTCTCAACAGTACTTCTCGTACTTAGTGTGAGTTTGAATCACCTGGGAGTCTTGTTAAAATGGAGATTGTGATTCAGTCGATCTGAGATGGGGCTGCAGATAAGTGGCAAGGGTTTAAAAAAAACTTCAAGTGACTTTGTATTCACCAGGCAAGATAGGGAACTAGATGGAAAGGAGGCCATTTCATTCACAAAGATGGGCATAAGCAGAAGAATAGAGGAAAACTTTCTGGATAAATAAAAATAAGGTGTGGATGTGTGTAGAGGGGTAGGGGCATGGAAAAAGCATAAGGGAAAGTTGGTAGGTATCAACCCTAAGACTGTCTTTTATGCCTTTGAAATTAAATATTGAGGATTAAAAATAAGATCATCCTGTACATAATGGGGAATCACAGATTTTAGATTGGGTCATGACCTTGGTTTTCACGGTCAGGAGATCAACACGATGGAGTTGGAAAGAATGGAAGGACAGGACTTTAGGAGTCAAATACAGTTGTTTGGGCAAAATACAAGGTGGGGAATAAGGATTTGTGGGATTTGGATTGAGAAGAAGACCTCTGTGAAAAGAAACAATGTGCACAGTCAATTAGAATAGTACATCCTGGTGTCAGGAAACTACGTTGCTTGGAGCAGAGTGCATACTTATGTACGAGAATAGTGTAGGGGTAAGGCTGTGGAGACAGGTGGAGCTTCAATGTGGGTGACTTTAACTGCCAGACCTGAGGACCTTAAGTTCCTTTTTCTCTGTTAAGATGAGATTTTTATAAGTGATATCACTGGGACAAAGCAATGAAGATTACTTTCTGGAAAAAATTACTCAAGGCGCCATTTGTAATATGTGATACTATCATTTTCATCTAAGGTCTTTTTCAACTCTTGATATTCTTCAGTTATGTGAATACTAGTGGCATTGAGAGACTTAGTGCTAGATTGTATGGGAATCTACGGGGAAAAAGGTGATTTCAAAGTTTTGGGGCTGGGAAATAGGAAAAATGGAGTTGTAATTAGCATAAGAAGGTAGGAGGTTGTCTGATTGTCCAAGTTGAAACATTCAGCAAGGAATTTAAACTGTGAGTGGTGTTGGGATTCAGAAGGAGGATGGGGCTGCAGGTAAGAATTTGGGATGCATCCATACAGGGCAGTGGTTAGAGTAAAGTAAATAATAAACTCGCCAGGAGAGATGGGTATGAAGAAAGTTGTGAGTAAAAGCTCGAACTTGGGAAATGCCCACAGTCAGTAGCACTTGTGAGCGTCAGAATAGTGTGGTTTCAAAGATGCTAGAGAATATGAAGCATACATATTTTGTTAAGTGGAAAGACTTGCTGCAAGAAAGAGAAGACCATTTAAGTTTGGCAAATAAGTAGTAAAGATGAGATCAAAAAAGAATATTAATAATATAGCACCATCTGGTGTTAGGCATTAGGCATTTTTTAAATGAAGTTTTTCTCATCAAGTTGAATTTTTCTTCCTTCCTGTTTTTTAAATTTTCACCTATTTTTTATATGGTAGCCTAGTATGTGAATGCACTGATTTGTTTACTTTTTCATAACTCTTATGGGGGGAAGGCATATCAATTTGTTTATTCTTTGATTTCAACTTTGCCAAAAGCTTCTATCTCAAGTGACCTTTCTGATAACTGTGTCACAAAAGACGTGAGTTCATCACGTCACATTACAGGGTTGCTGTCGCCCTTCTCCCATCCTGATTCCTTGTCATCATCTCTGTTCTTCTGCCTCTACTTACCAAAAATGAATAAACAAGTCGATGTGAAGATTTCAGCTGAAGTTCCATGATTCTGAATATTCATTTTGCATTTTGACTCAGTTTGTTAATACAAGAGCTTGAGTTTACAAGCCGAAAGCTTTCGAAATGGATGGCAGTGGAAACCTTTTTTTTTTTTTTTTTTTTTTTAAACCCCAAGGGAAACCTACATCCTTGAAAACTGCACAGCCGTCTTGGGTGAATTTGCCTAGACCGCTTCCTAGATCCAAAGCGTCGTTGAAAAGTTCTGCCCTGCGCAGAACGGGCAGCACCTCCTCCCTGGCCAGCACCCACAGCGATCTGAGCACTCACAGCAATAATCGTAAGTCGCTCTCATGTCAGACTTGGAGGGTTGGTGAAACTGCATTTATAAGAAAAAACTAATGTACTACAAAGAATTATCAGGATTTTTCGTTCTGTGATTTAGGGGAAAATGTGCATATCGTTTCTCCCTTGGAACTGCTCTGAAAGTTTGGCAGGAAAAACAAATTCTTTCAGTGACGTTCTCTTTTGATGGATGTGCTGTGAAACACTGGAATATTTATGTGTGGAAGGCACCTGCTCTTCTTGTGCATGAAGGATTCTAAAGTGTATCATTTGAAGTGATGGTGTGTTTTGGTTTATTGAAGGAAAGAAAGCAATCTAGGGGCTATTGGAACCCAGCTGGAAATCAGAACAAAAGATAACTTCAGTTCCATTTGCTTTGTAAAACACTTTATTTTGTAAATGTGTTTTATAATCTTGTACTTTGAATGCTAGATTCAGTGTAATAGGACTAGGATAGTATAACTTCAAGCCTAATTTTATGTGCTTTAAACGCAAGAGAATATTTTTAAAGTTTTCAGCTAATGTGAATTCTGTTTTCTATGTATAAAATGGGTGAATTAATGGAGCTATCTCTTTCATTCCAAAGATGTATTTGGTCTTAGTATTTATTTGCTCATTTCCTTTTTAAAGTTACGGATTAATATGGACGATTTTGGAGTGCCTGCTGTGTACAGGCACCACAGTGGATGTCGTGAGGGATACAGGATGTAAAAGAAGTGGTCCTTATCTAAGAAGTAGTTGAGGAGAAAGAAGATATTTACGCAGATAACTAGAATACCAAGTAAAACAAGATGTAAGGGTGTGTGGGGAGGAGGGGAGCACTCTCTATTTTAAAGAGGGATCAGTTTCTTCTTTCTGGTGAGGGACAGGGACAAAGTGGAGTCATGGTTACTGAAGCTGTGGGTGTGGACTGCTATCATAGGGTTACCATATATATATATATATATTTTTTCCTCTCAACTTCTGCTGTTAGTCTGATTTTGTATGTGAGGTAATTGAGGCTCAGAGAGGTTGTCGCTGGTCCAGGGGCTCTCAGCCAGCCTGTGACAGAATTGAGAATGTGTTTGTGGAGGCTAAGGCATTGAATTAATGACTGAATTAATGAGCACATTTCCAAGGGGTCACCTAGCAGCAGTCCCTGGTCTTATATGATAGTAAGGAGCTGGATACTGGAACTTTAGGAATACTGAAATGTTTCTTAAAATTAAACAGGATTATTATCTGTGTATTGTGTGAAATTTGAAGTTGTGGCGTGAGATCAGAAGGGTTTGCACGTAGCATAATTCTCTGTGAATTTGAAAAGATAATTCACACGTGTATTATCGTAAGATCGTTTCACTTGCAGCTTTGTCTCTTTGCAATGTAAGTTTTAAAAACAAACTGCCGAAACAGAGTCACCAGCCTGCTCTCAGAGGGCTGTATAGCGAGGGAATTTGTGACACTCGGAGGCAAGCACGTTCTGTGGTGCCGCTATCCAGCACTCTCCATTGACAGCCATGTTGACTTGGCCACCGTTCCAGCACCGAGTCTGACACTCCTAAGGAGGTTGTAAAATGCTTTTGTCCATTCCTTTTTGTCTTTTAACAAAGGGGTTTACCGTTTACCCACAGAGCCTGTCTAGTGGCGATGTGTCTCTCTTGCAGATTAAGCTTTCAAATCAATGAGTCTCTTTCTTAGTTTGATTTGCTAGCTGGTTTAATCCGTTTCGTGGAGTGCCTCGGAGCTTAGATTTTTTTTCCTCCATTCTAATTCACTAAGAGCAAGCATGAGGGATATAGAGTGAACATGGCTGCAGTTTTTCCTGCTTAAGCTTGCTTTGATCCTTTTAAATGACTGTACCAGGAGGATTTCGCAGTTGTACAGAAACGGATATTTCTTCAAAAATATTTATCAATTCTACGCTCACCCCACCGGCTGGTTCAGAGAGGCACTATGATGCTACCTTATTGACACTGCTGGTCCTGGGATCCTACAGCCTTTGTATAGTTCCTTTGTTAGCCACGTTTACTGGGAAAAGAAGTAGGTCAACGATTTCTGGTTTGATTCTTTTCTTTGTAAGCATGCTTAAATTTTATTCAATAAATTGATCTAGCATCTCTTGATTGCTGTTTTTATAACTTGTAATTTGTTAATTGTAATTTTAGGGTGTGTTTATATTTAAGTTGTGAATGATTCTATCTAGAATTAATTTTATTAGATAGCTTGTGTGTTTGGGGACTCTTACCAAATATAATTCAGCAGCATTGTTGACCTTCTTGGCACATGAAATTACTTTATTATCTAATATTATTCGATGGTCTCATTTCTGATTAAATAGTGGTTTGTGTGTGTGTAGCTTATAGTTTTATAAGTATGGAAAAATACTTCCCTAGAATTAAAACATCACCTCTTTGATTATTTTACTCACTATGTTAGATGCAAAAATATTAAAGATGAATACTTTTAAAGATTACCTTAAAACATGAAGAAAATCATGTTTTTGAACTGAAATTTTCCTATTTCTGATAATAATGGGTCATGTTAGGAAACAATCTTTTGATTCATATTGGATTAAGCATTTGAACCCTTTTAAAGAATGTGTTCTTGCTTTGTCTGCTCATTTCTTTGTGATGTGATACTGTTAATGGCATCATTTAAGAACTCCTGAGATCTCATAGTACTGTTGTAAAATTAACATCTAGCTCTTGATACTTTGGAATCCTATAGAAATAGCATTGCCAGGTTTTAAAATGACTGGATCAGAATATGGAGGACAATAAATTTCTCTTATTTGGAGGTTTTAGCCTGTCCTTTATGTGTATTCTTTTAAGCATACAAGATTTTAAAGTTACGGTATTGATTATCTTTTGGATATTAGCATGAAACATGGCACAGTAGTTTCTATGTCAAATGTGCTCGTTTATAGAGGTTAAACCTTATAAGCCCTTCCAAACTCAGATAGCTAATGATCTTTTAAGATCATTAGATAAAAATGAGTTATATATTGTAGGTCTCGAATAGAGCTGAAGGTTTGAGGACCATCGTGCGAGTGTAGAGGGACGTCTCGGGAAAGCATATGGTTTTGCCACATTAGAGAATGTGAAGTCTAAGGGCTTCCTTCTCCTCCTAGTTTGACCACAAAAATATGTTTCTTTTTGAGAGTCAGGTGGTGAGAGGAGAGGTAAGAGATGCACACCAAAGCTGTTTGCACTCTTGGAAATAGGAGGAGGTTAACTAAAGAAATAGAACATTCTTTTCTTTCACCTTCGTGGCCAGCCGAGGTGCTGACAGTGTGATACGTAGAAAAGGGCGTTCAGCTCAGACTCCTCCTAGTTTTCCTGCTAACTCATGTGAAGTTGGACGATCGTTCACTCTCTCGGCCTCAGTCTTCTCACCTGATGAATGGGTGGGGAGGACTAGATCATCTCCACAATCCTTGCAGCAACACGTTTCTGACCACTTCTGTTTTCTTCACCACAGTAAGATGGTGCCTGAGAGTTTGGAAGGGGGGTGTTTTGAGTTGTTGAAGTGATTAAGCTGGTAGAGAGAAGGATTGGTCTTATTTACACACGGTCTCTTCCTCATTGCAGGATGGTTAGTTGGGTATTGTCTCACCTGCCAACAATGGTTAGTTGGTATGAATCACCTGGAGTACAGAGCTGAAAGTTTTTCAGGCTGCTTCCAGGTTCAGAGCAAAGGTTTGTGTTTGACTAGTGATGTCTGCCGTAGGTGAGGTAGGGATGAAAGGCAGACAGCATATACTCCGGCCGTATATTACCAAACATGCTTAATGCTTCTGCACGTCTGCATGGACTATTTAATAGGAAAATACTATTATCCAGACTGGTATTAATTTTGTTTTCATTCTTTTATTGTTTTCCTAGGGTTTATACGAGACATTCTTGTCATTGCAAAGTTGAGTAATTTTGCTCTTGGAATTTGAAAGCTTAGACGTCAGTAGTGATTTGATTTCAAGCCAGGTGGACAGATGATCTGCCACAGTGGGGAGACACAGAAAATTCAAGACATGAACAGAATGTTGGCTCTGTGTGTATCTATATAATGTCATAACAAAACAAAAACTAATGTTAACTCGATTCTAAAATGTGGAATGAAATGTTAGTTTGCAAATAAAAGTCTGGAACAGTGAGAAGCTCTTCTCTAATGGGTAAATCATTTCTTCTGCTTAGGGGTCTCTGAGAATCTCGCTTCATTTTCTCTTCAGATTCAGTCATCTCTCTCTCTCTCTCATTTCACTTGAACCACATTTTGACCATGGGGAAATGAAAAATAAAGATTGCAGAGGATTTGTTATTCTGGTCTAATTGAGACAGCTAGGACCAAGGATGACAATAGAGCATGGGCAGTTTTAAACTATGTTAGAGCTGGCCGAGACCTAGGTGACCACGTGTAGAATTTCACATATTGACTCTGCAGACCAACTGTCACTGAGTTGTCATGGCTCCCTGGAGCACTGTGTTTAGGAGGATTCTGAGGGTGTGTTTGGCCTTAGTGGGACTGAGTACCATACTCAGTTAGTGGAGACCCCATGACAGCATATGTACTGCCTGTTTCCATACCTGATATTCAGACCCACTCGTTACACAGAGAGAGGTGAAGAGATTTAGCACAGCTAGATGGTGACCAAGTGGGAACTAGAACTCACTTATTATGGATTCCATTCCATTACTTGAAACTAATATACTTCTCTTATTATATTGGAACTTTTGCCACAGAAGAGTTTCTCGTTTGGATATAATAACTCTGGACAAAAGAGAGCTTAGAAATCACTAGGATACCCAGCCAGCTGCCGCGTTAGGAACTGAAATCGAGGGCAGGAGAAATACTTTAAGGGCATCATGACTCATAGTTAAGGACATCCTTCAACTTGATGTTTACTAGAAAGCAATGGGCTAGCTTAGAGGAGAGCGTTTAGATACTGAGTGTTTATATATATATAAATATGTTACATATAGATGTAAATGTTTGTGTGTCTGTTTGTACCTGAGTCAAACTCAGAAATGTTATTCTTGAAGTACGGATTTTGACACTCATGTGTTACAAAGTTGATGGTAGATCTGGTGCTGGATCAGGTGTTGTGTTGAGCCTGAAGAGTGGCAGAGAGACTGTTTGTTTCCAGGACAACACCTCCTGTTCTGTGTGTGACAGAGAGCCAGGGGACAGGAGCATTGTGCCTCATGAGAAATGTCTTTTGCTTTAGTGAGAAATTCTTCTACCAAGTTCTTTGGAAACTGAAAGTCTTTGTGTTTAAAGCTTAGAAATGAAAAGCATGAATTTAGGATCATACGATTTTATATTAGGGCTGTAAATTAAACTCAGTTCAGGTTTGCAAAATCTAAATAAGTGACTTATTTGCTGCTGAATATAATTTTTTAAATGGTTCAAGTAAAGTAAGACTATAATCCAGATTGTTATAATAATATATGAAGACTCTAGTAACTTCATTTACTTCCCTTTTTGGATGTTGATTTAGCAAAAGCTAAAATGCTAATTGAAACCCAATATCTATTTAATACGAAAATCTAAAAAATACGTCCTATGAAATTTTGGTTCTGTTATTTTAAGACTATGAAGTCACTCACTATCCATCCTTTGAAAATTTATGATGAATTTTATAGAAGCAGCATCTTCAGTATTACCGCTTACATTAGCTCCCTGTCAACTTTGGAAAAATCAAGTCTCTGGGTTCTGGGAAGGAAAGAATTAGAAAGAAGGGTAGGGAATTGACAGAGGCTTGTCAGTAGGATGGAAGGCTCTCTGTTGATTTGACCTAATATTGAAAATCTTATCTGGGCACAGGAAGAAGGAACAGATGGCTCACGGTAGAGGAAGTTGACGGAGATCAAGGGAGAAGAACATCTTTTTACATAAAGGGTTTGACTGTGCCATCTGTAAGCACTGTTGTAGGAGTTGGGATAGTTCAGCCTGGTGAAAAATTTCTAGCTATTTTCAAATTTATAGGATATTTGTAAATAAGATAGCTATCTTGCCCCTTTCTAGAATGTGAGATGAAGAGAGAGATCAAGGTTGGTAATAAAGAAATGTACGATTATAAGTGTTGAATATTAAAATAGAATTGGATGCTGAGAACTGGGTGTTGAAGACTATTTAGAAACAAACAATAAAAAATCCAATCTGGGTTGGTGGAGGGGAAATTAAGCTTGGAAACTGGTTAGTGAACAGATGAACCTCCAGATTTCGCCTGTGGCGAGTGAGTGTAGGGTGCCTTAGACGTGGTCTGTATGGTCAACAAGAGGAGATGGATGAAAAGGTTAACTTTACAGGAAGATTGAACCAGAAAACTTTCCAAGTATTTCTATTTGGTTTTTGTTTTTTCTTGGATATGGAGAGAAACACAAAGTGCTGTGTTTAGACTCTTGAGTGTTGTATAACATGATAACATGATAATTTCTTAGGAAAAGCAAAACAGTACTCGTAAAATTCCTTGTAGGAGCTAAGCTTCTGAACAGTGTGCTTTTTCAAAGATTATTCTTATGGAGAAGTAAAAGGAAAAGTATGAATTTAGAATGGTTTTCTTTAAAGGAAATACTGATTTTTTTTTTCTTTAATTAGGTCATTGCTGCAGTTACCCACTTAATAAAATTTAAGACAAGTTTTTTCTGTTTTTCTCTTAATAGGCTGATACTATTTTTCAAACCTTTCCTCTAAGGTTTTTGACACTATCAGATGTTGAAATGTACATTCCCTCTGCCCAAAACAGGGCAATAAATGACGGGAATGATGGTTATAGTCCTAAAGTAGCCACAGAGTCCACTTAACCATACCATAGCAGAGGAACACTATTTCATAGGCCCTCGTTATGGATCAAATACACCATCCACAAAAATATAATGCAAAAGTGCATTCTTCTTTGGAATTCAGAGTGCAGGAACAAGCTCTACTCTTTCTTTTCCCTCTGCCCTTTTCCTTGCCCTAAGTACAAATACATATCTTAAGGATGCTGTAGAAGATTCAGGTTCCCTTTTTAATCCAATGGGAAGCCATAAATATCAAGAGGAAATTCACAATTTAGGAAAAACCTATAGAAATATGGTCAACACAGTTGTCTTATCCAACTGAAAGCTGTTTAGTTTTTTGATGCCAAAGGCTTCAGTCATTATTGGGCAAAAGCAGAAATAAGAGTAAGCTAGTCATCTACTGAACGCTTTGCCGTAATTGTTTCTCCATGGTTTCAAATTTTGATTCTGATAGAAAATTATCACATTATTTTTGAAAGCTGTGTTCTTCATTCTAAAGTGTCGCTGTAACTTGATATGCTAAGGTTGTCTTTAGCCTCCCAGTGAAGGAAGAGAAGCAAAATCAGAGACTGTGGCGAAATAGAAGATGCCCTTTCCAGGACTCACTGGCATATTATACCTAAAGCGTAGTGTTTGCTCTCTTAATTCTTCCCTCTCACCTGTACCCTTATGTTTTCCCTGGGAAATAGTAGAGGTCTACTTCTGTGGGAGTCCCCTTTGCCTAGTTAACTGTAGTGGACTCAGAATTACACCACAGCCTAAGCAAAGTTGGTTAGCATCCAGATTTCTCCAAGAGTCCTTTCTTTAGCAATTCTCTTAGTGCCTGCAAACAATTTTTTTTCCAGAGAGGATTCCTGTGTGAGTGAGAGAGGAAAGATTTACGTGTAATATGAAAGACGGTTTTTCTTATTTAGGTGGGATTCCCTTCTGTGTCGCAGCTTTGAGGCTTTGGCAGCTTTGTTCCAGGGCAGATGTAGGAGTTCCTGCTCACCTTGCATCCGCGAGGATGGGAATCACCTGTTATCAGTCTTAGTACTCCTAACGTGCAGTAATGACTGCCTCATTGGAGGTGTTTAGTGAGCACTTGTTGAGTCAAGGAGGAAGGAATAAATTGCAGAAAACTGATATTGTATTTATCCATTAAAACTGTACTTTTCTGTTTTATTACAGCTGGTAATGCCACCGTCATCAAGTATGAGGAAAACCCTCCAAAACCAGCATTTCAAAATGGTTCCTCAGGATCCTTGTATCTGAAGCCTCTGGTGCCCAGAACACATGCACACTTACTCAAAACTCCTCCAAAAGGTGTGGTCCTCATTATGGAGAGAAGGGGGAAGACAAGACTTTTTAAGTCCTTGGCCTGTAGGAAGTTAAATTTTGACAATTAGGTTCATGGTGTATTGAACTATCATTTACAAAACATCTGTTGAATAAAGACGTATAACACATTGTTAGGCTGAGGGAGCTCGCTTGTTCTGAGAGTCAGTAGGTCCTATGGTTAAAACTTGACACATATAAGTTGGCAGATAGAGCATATAAGTCAACAAAAGTCTAGGGTGAAAATAAATAAAACCTGTAGAGGTAAATTATTCTAAGGGAGTGATATGGAGTAATGACATAGAAATGCATAGCTTAGTTCCCACCTTTGGTCCAAAGCGTGTTCTTTATTCTTTCTCTTCTCCTTCTTTGTATTACCCACTTTGTAACTGCTGTGGCTATGAGGAATAACTTCCAGGTTTACAAGATACGTGGTGTATACTTAATATGGAATGTTCTCGTGCACCTTTATCACAGCAGGTCTGAAGCACATTAGAAGTTTCATCTGTGCTCAGTGAGTTGAAAGATCACTTAACTGAAAGAATAATTGTGAATGAGACACGTGACCTGTAATATGTGACCCATATTTATGTTAGAGAATTTGAGAAACACAGAAACATAAGTAGAGTCTTCCTTCATCCCATCAACTGTGAATAACTGTTGCGTTTCCTCCATTTTTTTCCCTCTGCATATGTAATCGTTTTGTTTTTGCCTCAAGAAAACTCAGGGCATAATATGTACACTCTCTTGTGTCTTGCTTTTTGTTAAGTATATTGTGAGAACATCTTCATTTTAAATGGCTATGAAATAGCCCACTGTTTTCCATTTCCGTGGTTCCTGGAGAGTTGCTGACTTTTACTGTGGCGCGTAATACACCGAGACAAACATTCTTTGACTGTGAACTTTGTTCGTTGCTTCAGATTCTAATTACTTCCATGAGAAATCCCTGAGAGAGGAATTACTAGGTTAAACTGTATGAATCTTTTTGAAATTGTTAATATATTTTACTAAAGAACTTTCCAGAAAGGTATTAGTCTCTCACAGCAATTTGAGAGTATCTGTTGCTCTGCATCCTCAACATGTGTGTGTGTGTAATGGATCCTGTGGTAACTTGAGGCTAATTACCTAGTCAGTGTTCATCAACACTTTCCTTTCTGTTGAATTGAAGAGAAAATATGAATAAATATTGGCAAGAAGATTCTTTAGGGGCCGGCCAGGAGGCGCAGTGGTTAAGTTTGCATGTTCCACTTCGGCAGCCTAGGGTTTGCTGGTTCGGATCCCGGGTGCGGACGTGGCACCACTTGTCAAGCCATGCTGTGGCAGGCATCCCACATATAAAGTAGAGGAAGATGGGCACGGATGTTAGCTCAGGGCCAGTCTTCCTCAGCAAAAAGAGGAGGATTTGTGGCGGATGTTAGCTTAGGGCTAATCTTCCTCCAAAAAACAAAAAAAAGATTCTTCAGTGTGCCAGCAGGTTCTCCTCTCTCCAGGGTCTTAAATAAACTTCTGAGGCGTGAAAGGATGTCTTGCTGGGGTGACATCAGCCTGTGAATCTGTGGTTTTTATTGATGATGATAAAGCCCCATAATCGACGTATACCCCAATAGCTGAAAAGAAACGTCATTGAACTTTAATACTAAGAACTTTTAGAGAATTAGAACTTCATGGTTCTACTGATAACTTGAACAGGAACTTTAGTATGCTAAAACATCTCGCTATTGAATTTGTAAGCTTTTGTATCACAAAGGTTCTACTTGAGTGGGAATCAGTGCTTTCCGTTTATAATGGCCACAGATTTTAAGAGATTATCATCTCTGTAAAATCCACTTATAGAATGTGGCAGCTGTTCTAACTAGTGATCTGCAGGTCCTAAAGTGACCTATTAGTGCCCTAAAGTGACTATTTCATGCCAAGTAGAAGCAGTTGGTAGTTTTCCTCCAGTGGCTTATCTCTGTAGCTCTGTACCTGTTACCACTGCTGGTTGTATGTTTCCCCCCAGCTTGATTGATGTATCATTGACAAATAGTTTTAATATGTTTAATGATTTGATATATACATACATTGTGAAAGGATTTGCCTGGTTGTGTTTTATATTGTATCAGTTAGGAGAAAAAGCTTAAGTATGTTTGCCTTCATAGCTGAATAGCAAGTGTGAATAGCAAGTTAATCACACACTGGTGACTGGCTTTTATAAAATCAGGCCTTTTTTGCTCTGTCAGCAGTGAAATAGCACTATGTATGTAATAAATGTGTAAATTCAGTTCTGTTAAAATTTGAATTTCAGCTATTCTTGACTGGAAAAGTACTGTAGATTGCCATGTTAAAACTGATCATCTTTGCAATGATGAATTCATATCACTCTTAAACTACCGTTTTTTGTGTTTTGTTTTGGTTTTTTTTGTGTGTGTGTGGAAGATTAGCCCTGAGCTAACCACTGCCAATCCTCCTCTTTTTGCTGAGGAAGACTGGCCCTGAGCTAACATCCGTGCCCATCTTCCTCTACTTTATATGTGGGATGCCTGCCACAGCAGGGCTTGATGAGCAGTGCCATGTCTGCACCCAGGATCCGAACCGGCGAACCCGGGGCCACCGAAGTGGAACGTGCGAACTTAAGTGCTGCGCCACTGGGCCGGCCCCTAAGCTACTGTTTTGATGTTATTTGGAATCTCATTTTATCCTTAGAATATACTTAATAAAGTTGGTTGTATCTCAGTGGTATTTCCCACCAGGAACCTAAAATTTAGATGTTAATGGATTGTTTTTGAAAATTTAAAACAACCTTTATTTCTTAAATGATTTATTTTTGTGTGATATTTCATATAAAACATAAATGTATTTTAAAAATGTTTCTTTTATATTTTAGGTCCTTCAAGAAAAAGTCTTTTTACAGCTTTTAATGCAGGTAAGTGACCACTTTAAATATGGATGGAGAAAAAAGAATCTTTTTGTAAAGTCATGTTATCATGGCAAATATTTAAATGTATTTACAGTGACTTTTCACTAGTATGCTTATAAATAGAATTTCAGGTTTGTGGCATAAACGTAACTGCTTATGACCTGGGCCAGCATTGGGTGAGCATGACTGACAAGCCATCCGACACAAAAAGACATTTTATGAATAACAGATAGTTTTAGTTTTTAAAACAGTGATTTTAAAAAATTTGGTCTAAATTGAAGTGAAGAATATACTTTTTTCCAAGACGAATACTGTTTTAAAGTTGCATAGTCTTTAATTGTTAAATAATCGCAAGATCAGGTTTGAACACCTTTTAACAGTTCAACAGCTTATCATTTTTCTCCTCTTTTTTATACTTCTATTGAACAAACTCACATCTGTCTCTAAGACAGCCTGCAGCCTCCCCCATTTGAACCAGAACTGGGAATCAAGAAACCACCTCGCGAGAAGCCATAGAAGATTTCACAAAATGTATTCACTACAGTCCCTATGTTTTCTCTATGGCTAATCAGGTCCCTGGACGCTACCTACATTCTCTTATTTAATATGCAGTTATAAGACAATTGCCTAGCGTCTAAATCCGTTGACGGTTAGAACGCCAGTCAAAGAGGAGAAAGATTCTTATAGCACATGGATTACAATTTATTGTGCATTGTGGCGGAGCCGGGTGCTAAGTCTATGGTGGTGAGCCAAAAATGAACAAGGGCTTTGTCTTCAGGAAGCTTACAGGAAAGTCCAAGAATTGCACAAATAAACATAAAATCACAATTGCAGTCAGTTTGGGGAAGGAGGGTTACGTGGTCCTGCGAGAGGCCTGGTTAAAGGGCGTGATCTAGGAGGGGTAAATTTGTGACCCCCTGTACATAGAGAGCAGTTAAAGAGAAGAGGGTGGATCACGTTACGTAGGGAACAGCTAAAATCCTCGATGCTGCAAGATGTGTTCAGTCTCCTCAGCTTAGTAAGGCAGGGAAGTGTGAGGGAATTATATCGCAACTGCTAACCTTTGGTAGCCTCTTAAAGCAGATCTAACGTTCCCCAATAGTCTGAGTTTGAATATATATGTTTACTAAAGCTTTTCTAATTAAAAAAAAAAAATGAAACTATTCTGCGCGCTTGGAGATTTTAATTTTCTTTTGTTTTAAATTTCTAGCACGTCCTAATATTTAGGAGAGAATGATGGCTAACATTGTAGAATGACTTTGTTCATGTTAGAAAATAGGATAACCTTTATCAGAGAAGGCTAGATATCTGATAACTCTGTGGTTAATGGAGAAACTTCCAGAATGTTTTCTGAAGTGGCTTCGCCATTTTACATTTACACCAGCAGCGTCTAAGGAGTCTAGTTTCTCCTCATCCTTGCCGACACTTTCTTGCTTTTGTCTGTCTTTTTTTATTATAGCCATTCTAGTGGGTATGAAGTGGTATCTCGTTGTAGTTTGCATTTGCATTTCCCTGATGCCTGATGATGTTAAGCATTTTTTCATAAGCTTATTGACCATTGTATATCTTCTTTGGGGAAACATTTATTCAAATCCTTTGCCCATTATTGAATTATTTGTTATTATCATAGAGTTGCAGGACTTCTTAATATATTCTGACTACTACACCCTTATCAGATTGGTGATTTGCAAGTATTTTCTCCCGTTCTGTGGGTTGTTTTTTCACTTTGATGGTGCCCTTTGAAGCACAAACATTTTTAATTTTGACAGGATCCAATTTATCTATTTTTCCTTTTGTTGCTTATGCTTTTGGTGTTATATTTAAGAAACCATTGCTTGATCCAAGCTCATGAAGACGTATGCCTATGTTTTCTTCTAAGGGTTTATGCTTTTGGCTCTTACACTTAGGTCCTTGATCCATTTTGAGTTAATTTCTGTGTATGATATGAAGTAGGGTGTCCAACTTCATTCTTTTGCATGCAGGTATCCAGCACCATTTGTTGAAAACACCATTCTCTCCTCATTGAAATGTCTTGGCACTTTTGTTAAAAATACTTGGCTGTAAATGTGAGGATTTATTTCTGGACTCTCAAATCTATTCCATTGATCTACGTGTCTGTCCTTCCCAGTACCACACTGTCTTGATTACTGTGATGTAGTGTTTTGAAATCAGAAAGTATGAGTCCTCTGACTTGTTCTTCTTTTTCAAGATGCTTTGAATTTCCATGTGAACTTTAGGGTCAGCTAGTCAATTTCTGTAAAGTCACCTGGGATTTTGATAGAATTTGTGGAGTATCGCCATCTTTGCAATGTTAAGTTTTCTGATCCATACATATGGGATGTCTTCCTTTTTAGTTAGGTTTTCTTTAATTTCTTTCAACAATTTTTTGTGGTTTTCAAAAATAAGTTTTGTAGTTCTTTTGGTAAGTGTTTGTGAGTTTTCAGTGCTTTGAAAGCTGCCATTGATATTGGTCACAGTAAAGGGGCTGGCTAAATAGATCTAATATACTTGTTTTAATTTGAATTAAATATGAAACTTGGAAAGGCCATCTTAATTCACGTCCGAAGTCTATGATTGCGTAAACTATTATAAAGGATATTTCTTCTGACAGGCATAGTGAATGATAATCCTCAGTTATATATCTCCTTTCTACTATAGAGAAAAACTCTTAGCGTTAGGTGTTTTCCCTTGTCACATTGTTGCGCTGACATCAAGCCTTATTTCCAAAGCATATCATTGACCCTTGACGTATCAGTCACCCTTGACAGGTTCGGTTATCAGAATGGCAAATTAACTCCTGATTAAGTGAGAAAAGAAATGGAAAGTAAGGATTGTGTGGTTTTGTTTGGCAAATCCTTTAACCATAGCGGAGAAATGGGGTATATTTCAGTAGAAATGGGACAGAGTTTGTGACTGCCTGTCTCCAATTAACTCTTAGTTATCCATGCTCTAGTAATTGCAGTGAAAAAAGATGTCTTTTAAGGGGTCAACATTGTGATTTAATCTAGATTATGTGGCATGAACATGTATTTTCCAAAAATCATAAATCATGACTTTTCCGGGTTTTTCTAGTTGATCATTAGTTATTATCATTACTTAAGACTAACCTGATATTGTGATGAGCCTGCTGAAGAAAAGTCACAGTAGTTGGCTTCTGGAGGAACAGCTTTGATGCTAAGAAATGGTGTCCAAACAGCCAGTGACTTTGAGTAGATCATGTAACCTCTTAGATATTAGTTTTGTTTTCTGTGTAATTGAAATGATTGATCACTAAGGTTTCTCCTGCTGTCATATTCTATGACCACAAAGCACCTTGACTTCTTCGTATTCTGCTTGCAAATGATCATCTTTTAGATGATACAGAAGACATTTCCTCCACATACAAACATGTTCCCTTGAGCGTTAAATTTTAAATAATTTTAAATAATTTTAGGGCTTTGAGAGAGTTTTTTTTTTTCTAAAGCAACGAACAGTGGCGAAGATTAAGTTGACCAACTTCATATCGTTTCATTTTAGTAAAACAGTCAATTATAGCAGTTTGCTAAATTCTAAATAGTTTAGCATTTAGAGGTTTAGAAATCACCCCTGTTTTTTTAAATTTGCGATTTTAAATAAAATACAGGTAACTTTAGATCCTGTTTTGTCACTTAACAGAAGTAATCACTTTTAATGACTAGGACATTTAGCATATGCAGCAACATTTAACTACTCCTCTTGATTATGTGGGGTGCTTCTGTATTGCATAACTGATTCCATGATGAACACCTTTACAATTATCACTTTCAAGGTTTGTGGAAGTTTCTTGTGATAGATTCTTAAAAATGGTGTGAGTAAATCAAACATGAATATTTGTAGTCACTTCACTGAAATAACCAAATTGTTTTCCAGAAGTTTCATATCCATTTATACCATGATTGACAACATAAAAGAGTGCTGGCTTTGTCATAGTCTGGTCAACATTGGGTACTGTTTTTTAAATTGTTGGCTAATGTAGTCATCGAAAATTTCATGTCGCTGTTTTAGTTTACCTTTTAATCAGTTATTTCAAAGACAGTTCCATTATCTCATAAGACTATGAAGAGGAGCAGAAAGAGAATGAACTTTTGTGGCATGGAATATTTGTTTAAATCTTGGTCTTGCCTCATTCTACTCGTGTCCTGGCTTTGGGTTGGTTGCTAAGCCTCTCCAAGTCTCAAATTTCTCATTTGGGAATAAAGAGTTATTTTGGGAATAATTCCCAGTAAAAACCAAAATAATTTTGATCTCATAAAGTTGTTGTATAAAAAGCTCTCAAATGGTAGCTGCTTCTGCTGTTAGGGATGGTGATGACAATGATCCTTTCTGTCATTCGTATGATTCTAGTGGCTTACTCTTAAGAGTTCTTGTACAGAAAGTTGAATTATTTTAAATCCTTAAAGCAAGCAGGAAAAACCAGTGAAGGTCAAGAACCACCCTCATAGGGTCTAGCTGTTGTAATTTATTTAAAGATTATGATGCTCTAAGATTCTAGCCAACGTTGACTCTAAATAAAACTTGGTTTACTGTTTATAAGGAAGATGTCACACATACCACATACTATTATTACCTTGGTTGTACCACACATTAAATCTGTTTGGGATACCAAAGCATCAGAGTTGTATTTATCCAGTGCCCTGATTGTTTTACACGAGAGCATCTGTCTCAGGTGCCATGGTGTCTGCCCTGGGAAGAGGAAGATGCGCTGCTCCTTCCGTATGCGTTTACTAAATACAGCACAGGAGGACAGGCTCGCTTTCTCTACCACTTTTCCCAAATGGTTGCGGGTTGCAGACCTGCTCTGACGAGGTGACACTGGTGTGGCCAGGGTTTCCTCCAGTGAGAGGAGGGAGGAGGTTGTCTTTCAGTGTTGCTTTGTGCTTATAACTTTCCTCTCAGACTTAAAACGCAGATGCTGTTTTGATATGTGATAAATTTGATGTTGCGAATCAGGAAAAAGTGTGGATTATTTAGTAAGTCTCATTGGGACAAGGGCCCTTTTTAGCCACAGCCAGATTCCTACTTCACACGTTATGTACAAATGTATTCCAGATTGACGGGAATGAAAACTAGAAGTTTTAAACAAAAGTTATAATGATAAGAGCACCAAGAATACAGACTTGAGAGCAAAGGCCTTTGAGCAAAGGAACATGAGTATAAAAGAAAAGATTAATAATCATGGCACCAGAAGTTTTAGACTTCCCCTTAGTCAAGAACGTTATAAATGTGGTGACGGATGTTGGCTGTAACTAGACTTGTTATGCTGATCATCTTGCTATCTACACAAATACCGAATCATTGTGTTGTACACCCAAGACAAATATGTTATATCAATTATATCTCAAGAAAAAAATCATAAACAATGTTAAGCAAACAAACGGGGACAACATATGCAACATGTTTACTGCATATAGTGCTCTCTGAAATCAGCAAGATAAAAATGACTCCACAATACAGACTGAAGTGGACAGACACGAAAGAAGAAATATCGAGGGCTGAGAAACATATGTAAAGGTTTACAGGATGCTGATTAAAACAATGTGCTGTTAGTTCTTGCCTGTTTTTAAGAGTACTACCTGGTGTTGGTGAATGAGTGAGGCCCAGGCGCATCATCCGTACTCCTGAGGGAGCGTAAATTACCTCCTTTCTGGAGGCACTTTGGTGACATATAACAAGAGCCTTCTATCCAATCCTATTTATCAGGATTGATTCTAGGAAAATAATGCATTTACTTATTTATTGCTTTTCAGAATTCTTTAGAAGAGGGAAAAGAATTGGAAACAACTTGAATGATTTGAACAACAGGTGCTGTTTAAATTATGTTCAATGACAATGACATTTTTGAAGCCATTAAAATGACAATATACAGGGTTGTTTAATGCTGTGGAAAGATAAGTGTGAAATTTTTAACAAGTTTATTAAGCTTATATTAAGTTTAAAAACTATTTACAGAGCACCATGATATACACTTAGTTTAAATTTTACTTTTTAAGTACTCTACAATCAACATGTGTTTTTTTGTTTGTTTTTAAAAGCAAACGTTGTACATGGGTAAAACATTACTGCTCTTATTTTGGGAGACCAGAGAAGTAAAAGGCAATGTCACTGGTCTTGGAGAACTTACAATTTTATGGGTGAGTGGAGGTTGACATTTTTTCTAATTCTTTTATGTGAATTTTTGGATAATTATTCATAATGTATCTTATAGGCATTCTTCTTTCTACTAAGGAAGAGGACGTCATGAAAAAATTGAACCCTGAATTAACTTTCTGCAGTTGGAAAAGAGATTTGAACATAAGACAATAAAGATTATGAGGCATAAAAATGAAGAAAATCTAGCATTTACAGTTGCATTAGGGAAAGTGAGGAGATAAATGTTAACATTGATACGCCGTGTTAGAGTTCTGGGGAAGATGGGTTGAATAGAGATGCTTGAAACCCTGGTGTAAGTATTAATCTTCTCCAGATTATTCATGATCCTTAACAACAACAAACAAATCAGACTAGTTTGGATGCATTTCCTCGCATCTAAGCAACCCTGCACGGCATATGCTAGAGTCGTGTCTAGAATCATAGCATCATTGTTTTCTAAAATCAAGTCACTGATTAAACACACACTCACACTCACACTCACACACTTCTACACAGACTCCAGCAGAATCCATGATTCTTGTTTGAATATGCATACTGTGATGTTATAACACATTGCCCTGCCAAACACTTGTATCATCCATATCATACCTTCTTTTGTTTTTTAAGCCTTACTAAAGACTTGATTCAATTAGTTTTTAGTTGTTTTTCTTTATTTGTGGCATTAATAAAAACTCATTTTGTAGACTTTCTATAAAACTACTCTGTCACTTAAACTTTTAAAAAAGTTTATTTTTCTGACTCCCTGGTCTTTGTTTAAAAAAATGGAAAAACACAGAAACATATAGCAAAGAAATTTAAAATCATCCATACCCCAGCTCCCAGAGCATTGCTGGCATTTTGGTGTATTTCCTTCAATATTATTTATTGTTTTTGTTTAGTTGAGATCCTACTATACATACAATTTTAAATCATGGTTTTGTTTTGGTAAAGCAAGCTTTGCTGCACTTCATAAAAACACATCTTATTCTTAATTTTTATACCTGTAACTACCTTGTTCTCTCTTAGGCACCAGAAATTCCTTAAGTTATTCCTTACTGTCCATGGTGATCCTTATCCTGTTCTCATAAATCAAGACTTTGTATAATAACAAAGATGGACACTTTCTTATCTGTAGGTACTTCTGTATTTAGTATAAGTTCAGAAACTACAGGTAGTGCACAAGTGACAACAGCTGATCAAATAGGTAATCAAAGAACCTTTTTGACCCAATTTTTAAATCGATGCTTCTCCAGTCCCCAGAAGTATATCTATTACAAAAATAGTTGTAACGCTACAATAACTGCTTGCTCAGTTATGTAAAAGAGTGAATACGTACAAAGTGTTTAGGACAGTGCCTGGCACATAGTAGATGGTTGAATTGGCTGCTACCGCTCAAGGATCGTGAAGGCTGTGCCTTTGCTTTCGCGCACTTGTGCTAGATTGCCACCAGGGGGCAGTCTATGTTTGGGAAAGAGTTGACACCCAGCCTGAGCTGTCCCTGGTGTTTTGCATAGTACACCTTTTTTTGTGTGTTGTACTTTACTGTACAAACTACTGCTTCTGCCCTCTGACTTTTCCTTCTGACTGGCACTGCTTCCCTTTATTCTTGCAGTTCCTCACTTCGCTGTTTAAGGATATCGTTCACAATATTTACTTTCAATATATGTGGTATAGCTTAGTGCAGTTCAAGTAAAAATTTGAATGAATATGATGAATTGGTGGCATGTTGCTAATTGCTTCTTTTGAATAGCATCGGATAAAGGATTTCCCTTTTAACCAGGATAATTTAGAGTTTACTATTACTTAAACAGAAAAGATACCCCCCCACCCAAAAAAACCATCCTGTATGGGATGGTGTCATGTCTGTTTTTAATAATATCAATATATAACTTTATTCCTCTATTTATAATTTTAGTGCTGGTTGGTATCTTGGCTTTTACCCATTTTGTGGTGGGGGGTAGGGAGGAGGGGTGATTTTGGCATACCGATGTTCAGAATCTGGAAAAAAGATTGTTTTCTTTGATAATAAACTGTGATAAAGTGAAAAGACAACACCTAAATTTGTGCTCCAGTTACCATGGGCGCAGTGTGTTTACAAGCTCCATTGTCTGTGTCTTTCCCACAGCTAACCCTTGACAGGGTCTGTCTCGCTTGTTGACAGCCTCTAAATTGGCAGGCGGGGGGTTGACGGAAGAGGGAGAAGGAATTATTCAAAATTTCCTTTCCTGCCTATCTCCTTCCTTCTTCACAGCCTAAACGCTCTGTAGAATTTCTAAAAGAGTAACTGCTTCCTGCACATTTTAACAGCATTGAATAGGGTTATTTATGGTTAACAATTTCTACATTTATATCTGTTACTGAGTCTTGTTTTTTTAGAAAATCTTGGAAACAAGCATAGATCATTTTTTCACACATTTCCTTGTACTTTTTAAAATTAAAACGTTAAGAGTTTGGGCTATTCCTGGTTTAATAATATTAGCTTACGTGAGCATGTTGCCAGTGTAATTTTCTTGTATCCATACCTTTATCTTTCAGTTTCTTTTTGTTTTTGCCATCATATATTAAGGTGCTTTTACAAATCACTCTACCAAAGTAAGCATTTCATAGATCCCAGTGGAAGATACACATAACTGGACCCCTCCCCAGGTTCCTAGTCTCAGAATGTTGCTGAGAGGCACCTGGTTTCCTACAAATGCAATTACTCAAGTGTAGTCCTGAGAAGACTGTCTGATTGACTCATTTTTATTCCTCTGGAAATATTATATTACATCTGGTAGAGAAATTGCATTAACCTTTTGTCATTGGTTATTAGTGAGGTCCTCAGAACGTGAGTGTTAAAGTGGAACTTCATCCTTTTATCAATCTGTCATAAATATGTTCTAGTAGAAATTTTATTAAAAATTGCACTTGGGAACATTTATTGCTTGAAGTTATTTTAAAAAATTTTATCCCAAGGCATCAGCTTTGTATATAGGTGTACATATAAAGTATCTGCAAAAATGCCCAATGTTATTGGTGTGAATATAACTAAAACTTTGAAAATCAGAACACAGATTACTTTAATGAAACCTTATTTTTTCTAATTATTAAATAAACAGGCACTCGAAGTAGTTAATTTCCCTTAATGATCTTCCAAGTAGTTAGAGCATCCGTGCCGTTATTGGTTGTTATAAAAAGCTTGTAAGACCATCCACTTTCTCCTCCCCTTTACCATCTCTGATGAAAACCGTAACAGCCCCAGAAGTGTGTACAGCATGATGTAACTCAGAGGCTGCTTACGGCTGGATCTACTAAGAGGAGATCTTATTCAGAGGAAGAGCATTGTTTTGGCAACATCTGGGAGTGAAAACGGAAGCCAGAAACACTTGGACAGCCCTGGGGTTTTTCCTTTTGTGTCTGTGTGGTGGAATGACATTTGCTATGTAGACATGTTTCCTCTCGCTGTATTTCTTGGCCTCGACGAGTGCTGAGTTTAAAAAGACAGCATGTGATGGTCCATGGAAGCTGTTTCTTCTGTGAAATCTTGCTACCTGCTCTGAAGACATGTTGTTGTCTCCCAAATTCTCCTTGTCCACCATTCACGTGCGGCTGACTGCCAAAGGATTGCTTCGGAATCTCCGGCTGCCTTCAGGGTTTAGGAAAAGCACTGTTATTTTCCATACAGGTTTGTGTGCCTTGATCTGTGCTGAGGGTTGCGTGGGGGACGTCTTGATTAACTTGCAAAAGTTTACCAGAAATTTTCTAAGGAGATAGACAGTTGGGGAAAGAAAGCTCTAAGGGGAGAACTAGGCTTAATTTGTAAAAATAAGCAGTTTTCTCTTATGTTTCAACACACGAGCCTTTTCTTACCGTTACCAGATGTGTGTGTGCTCAGTTTGTTATGAAAAGCAGGATGGTGTCCTTGGTGCTCCCTAGCTCTTTTCTCTGACACCAGCCAAATGTGTGAGAATCAGCACCTAAGTTACATTTTATCTGAAATGATTTTGGAAATAGGACATAGGTAAGTAAAGAAGAGCAGTTCTCTTTTGCTTAAAGAAGGAGAAGAAACGAGTTTCTGTAGTGTTTCATTCTCCCTGAGATGATGGTAGGTTTAATATACTAAAAGATTTCCATATTCTAAACATTTCTGAAATAAAACATCCTAATGAATGTGGAGAGGTAATCAATGAACCCCAGACTGAGATTTCCAAGCTTCACAGTGAAAATATTTACAGTCACAAAAGACTGTCTCTGATGGTTTATGTTGTGGCTGCTTTTTATTTTCTGTGCCTTACATGAAATCAATGCATATGTAAATATGCTCGCTTTGAGAGAATTTAGTGGCCTCAAATTGCTACCTCACGTTCTCGATGGCAATTGCAACTATGGTAAATAGGTTGATTTTGTGCTATAAAACTGGAGTGCTAATCTATTTGATTGTGGCTGGTTAGTGTGAACTGTCATAGGATTGAGTGTGTAAACAGACGATTCTTTCTTGTTTATATGCATGTCAGCCCGTGTGTGTGTTATTCTCCATCTCTGTCCCTGGTGACTTTTTTCAGCTGACTGTTTCCAGTTTTCCCAGAAGCATCTCCCTTCTCTGGGGGATAATTCTCATTTTTTCCAGCACCTCTTCCTCAGATTTCATAACTCCCCTTGACCTGTCGCTGGAGTCGGCCTGCCTTTCCCTCTCGGGCTGAGCTGACAGCTGGAGGTGAACGAGGTGAGTTAGGAGTGAAACAGTGGCTCTTCCTTTCCCAGCCCAAACGCCACTGGAACATTTTCAACCTTAAAAGATAAAAAGGTAGAAAAATGAAAATAAAAGGGTGTCCTGTGTTTGCAACCATTTGTAGGATCTAAAACAGCTCCAAGTAGCTTTTAATTTTAACTTTAAAAGGAAAAATAATCCATGCTCCAAGTAGAAAAGAAAACCAAATAGTACGGAAGGTTGTACCATCCAGGTGAGCCTCTCCCTGATGCAGCCTCCTGCCATCTCCTCAGAGGCCCCCACTCTCACCGCTGCTTCCACATCCTTCCGATAATTTCCTAATAGCATGTAAGCCTATGTAGACCTTTTATATCCTTTTTTATTATACAGAAATGGAAGCATACTCTATATGCTCTTCTGTGGTTCACTTTTTTGTTGTTGCTTTGGTTTGGTTTTTTGGTTTTTTTGGGGTTTTTTTGGTGAGGAAGATTTGCCCTGAGCTAACATCTGTGCCAATCTTCCTCTATTTTGTATGTGGGATGCCACCACAGCATGGCTTCATGAGCGGTGTGTAGGTTCACACTTGGGATCCGAACCCCCAAACCCTGGGCCACTGAAGCAGAGCACACGAACTTAACACATGTTTACCTCATTCTTTTTAATAGTCATGGAACATCCCGTTGTTGGGCAAGCTATGATTTATTTAACCAGTCTTCTCTTAGTGAGCACTTTAGGTGTTTGTAGTGTTTTTGTGAAGCAGGCAGCTTGCCAAGGCAGCTCAAGCAAAAGACACAAGGCTTTTACTACCAGAGTTGCCTAATAGTGGTATTTTAGGTGCTTGTTATTTTCTGAAGTTATATAAAAATATTTTTATTTTTGAAAGATATTTGAATATTAAAAATATTCATTTGATTGCAGTCACAATTTTTAGAGCTAAGTGCACTTAGAGGGGATCTCATTTACCTTATTTTACACCAAGAAGTCAGAAGCCCAGAGAAGTGGATGAACTTGCCTAAGGGCACACAGTCAGTGGCAGAGATGGGACTACAACCTGGGACTTCTGTTTCGAATTTTGGCTTATAGGTTTTCCTAGATGTGAATTTTGCTGTAATTCTGTTAGATCTAGTGAATAGTAGTGATAAAAAAGGAGTTTGTGTTGGGAAGCGTTTTAAAATTATGTAAAGAATATAATTCTACTTATCCCCAGTAAAAAGCTTTTGTGAGCTTATCCATATTACGTAACTCTAAGGTCTGAGAAATCTTCCAATAAAATGGATACTGAAGCCATTGCATTTATTCTTATCCATATGGGCTGTAAGCAGGAGCTTGTGTTGTATCCTTGATAAAGGAAGGGGTGTTGATGTCGGTTGCCATAGGTGGCAGTGGTGTTGGCCTAGATTCCGAGAGCCTGGGGTTGTCGTCTTGGTTCTTCAACCAAGTGAGTGACCTTGATCACTTAACCAGACAGGACTACAAAATAATGGAATCAGATGAGATGACTTCAAATTTAACCTCAAATTCTTTGAATTTTCTGGCTATAGGTTAAAAAACCCTAGATGCATTACTGACACCTGAAAATTCATCTTATCTAAACAAATTCTCTACTGATCTCCCAAACTCAGTTAACATTCCTTGTTTATTTCTCTTCATGACACCATGTTTTTCCCTTATCCTGTCATCAAACGTCAGTCACCTTTGAATCATTGTTCTTCCTCACTTATCCACAACGAATTGGTAGCAAGAATCTAAGACTCTATCTTTTGAAATCTTGATTTGTTTTTACTCTCTGCCACTATTCTAGTTCAGGCTTTTTTATTAGGTTGAAGCATTTGAAATTGTTCTTCTGGTAAATAAAAAAAAAAGGCCAAACACAATGACAGTTTCATATCATCCAACCTAATACTTTGGGCTATTTGAAGGGTTTCATTTTTTTTTATTGTTATTTTTTGTGGTGAGGAAGATTGGCCCTGAGCTAACATCTTTTGCCAATCTTCCTTTTTTTGCTTGAGGAAGATTGTCGCTGAGCTAACATCCATGCCACTCTTCCTCTATTTTGTATGTGGGATGCCACAACAGCCTGGCTTGATGGGCGGTATGTAGGTCCACGCCCGGGATCTGAGCCTGCAAACCCAGGGCCACCAAACCAGAGTGTATGAATTTAACCACCGCACCATGGGGCTGGCCCCCTGAAGGGTTTTATATTTGATCTTTGCCACCAGCCTTTCCCCTGCTTCCAGACTGTCTTTCACATTGCAGGATTAATTCAGTCATTTCATAAGCAAATATTTCTTAGACACGTACTATGAGCCAGGCCCACTGCTGGATGCTGAAAATATAGCCAGGACTAAGTCACAGATGGCCCCCGCCTTCACACAAGGCCCACAGCGTAAGTGAGGGAGACATCGTACAACATCAAGTAATCATGGTGGAGCATGGACTAGGAGCCCAGGTGAGGCTAACTTGACCCAGGTCTTCCAGAAATGCCGTTTAAGCTGGGAGCTCCAGATATGTAGAATTAGCCAAGAAACAAACAGTTTTCCAGGCAGAGCAAACAACGTGTGAAAGCCTGGAGGTGAGGGCGAGCATGGCTCCTTCAAGGAAATGAAAGCATTTTAATATGTCTGAGCATCAAATGTGGAGCGAGAGGCGTTAGCCATAAGCATGGTGAGTATGGGGACCCAGACAGAACAGGCCCTTTCATGGAACCCTTACACAGGGCACCGTGCACTTTAGTACATTGTCATCGCGTGGTGCCCGTTGACAGTGTGTTGTCAGATCCAGGATGTAAGTTCCTCTGTAAAGATGAGCAAGAAGAGAAAGAGAGTGAATTTGCCAGCGTTTTGAGTGATGTTGCAGGATGTCGAGCACGGGTGAAGATCTCAGCATCAGGGAAGGGCTAACATCATCTAAGTCCAGAAGTGATTTCTCTGACTCGCCAAACTTCTGGCGATAGTCTCTCTTGCCAATGTATTCAGCTCAGTTTATTTCAGAATTTTGCCTCCACATATTAGTTCCAATTTTATAATGAGTCAGGGGAGGGAAAAAGAATCTTCTAAGTAGAAATACTCTTTGCCACCAGTTTTATTAGAATTCAGTTTTTCTGTGTAGCTGAAGATACCTGTGTTATTATGAACAGTGCCATTTTGAACCTCAAAGAGTGAATGTTCTCTCTCTGATTCAGGTGAAGGCAATTCATTGCACTAAGAAATAGGATTCTTTCTGCTGAGCTCGTGAGAGTAAAAGCAATTACTATAGCAAAGGAGAGGGGTGTACGTACCTATATATTGAGGAAGGACGGCAGAAGTATTATCAATAGAACAAAATATTTTCATTTACTTAAAGCTGCACTAAAGAGAACCATTTTGACTAGATATTTGATAAGAGTGAGACAGAATGTGAACAAATTTGTTT
The DNA here is from genome assembly GCF_021613505.1 of Equus quagga. NCBI lineage: Eukaryota > Metazoa > Chordata > Mammalia > Perissodactyla > Equidae > Equus > Equus quagga. The sequence continues at coordinate 19,379,566 of NC_060288.1, read as the reverse complement.
AATTAGTCACCAAATTATGTTCTTCTGTTTGGTATTCATTTCTGAGATTGTCCAGTGGAACTGCTTTTAGCCGCAGTTTGTTAAGACGGCTTAACTAAGAAGTAGCTTATTGGTCTCACCTAAGGAGAAGCAGCTCTGATGATGTTCAGGTGGCTCAGCAATGTCAGCATCAGCATCTCTGCTATTTTCCCAGCCCTTTTCTCATGACAGTTGCTTCATGATCTCACAATGGCTGCTCCAGGGAGGGGAAAAATATAGGGAAGGGGTGGTACCAAGTCACCACAGCTTACATCTCATTGGCTACATCTCAATCACATGGCCATCTCTGCCTGCAAGGGAGGCTGGGAAATTGAGTGTTTGACTTCTCCAGTCTCAGTAGTACATGCAGGTAACAGAGGGGTTAGGGCCTTGTTTACAGTATCTGCCACTGAGTAGGCGAAACTGTTACTTCTCAAAATACTGAGATATTGGCTGCTTATAAATAAGAAGAGTAGACCATTTAACAAGTTGAATCTCTCAACAGACCTTGTTGCTTTTTCTCTTTTACGATGTGGATGTTTTTTGGTAATGATTATGTATTTTGTAATTATTTCAGTTAAACACTTTCAAGTCATCCTGTTATTTGGACATATAGATTAATATTTGATTTTGATCTCTTAAATGAATTAACTTTCAGTTATAATGCTTCCATTGAGAAAGAATGTTCTCAACTTTAAATGTGGCTTTTATGTATTTAAAATGTGTTAGCAAAAGATTAATATTTTGTTAGTAGTGTGTTGATGGTTCTATTCATGCATTGTTAAGGTGAGGCAAAATAAACTTCAATTTCTCCTGTCTTTCTCTCTCACACTAAAAAAATATAGAAGCCAATAAAGCCATTTTAGAAAGCTTCCATAAAAAAATAATATTAGAATTTGTATGTAAAAAGTTAAGAACTTCAATCATTTGTCAAATACAAAAGACATCAAAAGGACCAAATTCAAGAATAACAGATGAGAGATGTGGCCTTCTAGAATGTCTTTGTCATCTTACTGTGAATCCACATTCTTCTTTTTGGCTTCCTTGAGAGCAGTCTTGAAGATTTGCTGGCCTCTTGCCACACTGATAAGCATTTACTAAGAACTGGTATTGCGAATGGCATTATGCTAAAAATGTTTTGTCATAGACTGATATTAAGCTCCTCTACCTATGGCCCTCTTATAGCTACAGCTTTGCTATGACATTAAAATGTGCCCTTTCATAGTTACAGCAGTTTATTTAAGAAGACAGTGACATGTTAAATGACTTTTCACTTATAATAGATAATATTTTGATAAGCTTTTCAAAGTTAAATGTTGATGGGGCCACCCAGTGGTGTAGTGGTTAAGTTTGTGTACTCTGCTTTGGCGGCCCACAGGTTCGGATCCCAGGCGCAGACCTAGCAATGCTCATCAAGCCATGCTGTGGCAGCATCCCACATAAAATAGAGGAAGATTCTTACAGGTGTTAGCTCAGAGCCAATCTTCCTCACCAAAAAAAAAAAAAAAGGGTTGGATGTTGAAAGAGAGAGTACATCTTAATCTCACAAGTTGCAGATAGCTAAAGTTTTACTGCACTAAACTGTGTTTTAATGTAGTATCTATTTTCACACACCTTCACATGGAGAGTAAACCATACATTATAGTTTGGGGCTGGATTCAGGATGAGAAGTAGAGCAGTGTTTCTCATCAGGAGAAACTGGAGGAATGTGGCAAGCAGTATCCAGTAAAGACTTATTTAATTAGAACAATTGAAATACTCTGGTCAATTGAGTTTTGGTTAATAGAGAATCACCCTATAAATGAAATAATGTAGACTGATACATTTTGTTAGCCCTAAAGCATGTTTTAGAGCTAAAAATATTTCATTAATAATATATGCACATTACTTGTTAGGTTGAAAAAGAAAGTGTGGTTTTAAATGTTTCCAGTATTGCACATCATTTTTCTGTGTTTGGTTTAGGTGATACTCTGGGTTATTTTAGCACATGAGGATCCTTTTTATAAACAGCAGCAATTATTATAGCTCTGGCGAAATTTAAGACTAATAGAGCTTTCTTTTGGGTGACAGACTTGCCTTTTTCCTATTGGTCTCTGGTGACCTGAATTTTGGGCACCTCTCCTATTGCTTTTCTTTAATTGATGAGTATTTTGAGAATGACGTTCCCCCCCCCCCTTTTTTTTTCTGCTTTTTATCCCCAAATTCCCCTAGTACATAGCTGTATATTTTTTAGTTGTGGGTCCTTCTAGTTGTGGTATGTGGGACGCTGCCTCAGCATGACCCGATGAGCGGCGCCATGTCTATGCCCAGGGTCCAAATCAGCAAAACCCTGGGCCACCAAAGGGGAGCGTGCGAACTTAACCACTCGGCCACGGGGCCAGCCCTCCCCTTTTATTGATTGTTTGTGTTATAGAAATTCCTAATGTTGAATTTTTAATTGGCTATTTTAATTTTTGTTTCTACTTTAAGATAGCCTGTTGTCTTTCATACCCAATAAAGAGATTTTTGACCCACTTTGGTGCATTTTGGGGATTGTTTTCCCTACTCAGGTGTTAAATCCGCATGTGCCTTGATTTCCCCATGCTGCTTTGCTGGGGGCCCTGTTTGACAAAGAACATGGTTACAACGTGGCTGCGATGGTTAGGGGCACGTCTGTGGCTGTGGAGCACTGCCCACAGGACATGGCTTCATTGGCACCATGGTGACGTCACTTGAGCTGGCCAGCTCAAGATGGAAAAGTCACAGAAGAGGCAGCAGTGACAATTCTAGAATAGTAGGTGCTGTGAGGGGGACGTGTAGACTTTTCTTGTTTTGGAATCAGTTCCTGGTGGTGACAGAATATTATTCTTGGTACTGTCGTCTTCCATGTGTTAAACTAAAAAGGACACCTTGTCGATGCACGTCGTCCTTGCTGAAAACAAAAACACTGCTTGGTATAGCAGGCTTTGTGATGGTGAGCACTTTTTTTGGTACCTATTAATTGATTAAGTCAAAATGATCATTAAAACAAAAACAACAAAAGTCCACATGAAGGCTAGTATTTAATATTTTAAGTAATTTGTTTAATAATAAAGGGAAAAAAGCCGGGATCCGGTGGCGTCTATCTTGTGAAACAGCACCTTGTCCACATCAGTGGGAACTTGGTGGATATGTTTTCTGTCTTGTGCTCTGAGAAAAGACCTATCCATTTTGCGCATGCACGGTTTGAACAAGTATAATAAAAGATACTCGTTTCATAATTTAAGTTGAAATAAAAATTCAGACTTTTCCTCTACTAAAATTCATATTCTTAATGAAATTTTTGTTAGATTAGAATAAAAATATTTTTGGGGCTGGCCCGGTGGCACAGCGGTTAAGTGCGCACATTCTGCTTCTCGGTGGCCCGGGGTTCGCCAGTTCGGATCCCAGGTGCGGACATGGCACCGCTTGGCAAGCCATGCTGTCGTAGGCGTCCCACGTATAAAGTAGAAGAAGATGGTCATGGATCTTAGCTCAGGGCCAATCTTCCTCAGCAAAAAGAGGAGGATTGGCAGTAGTTAGATCAGAGCTAATCTTCCTCAAAAAAATAAATAAATAAAAATAAAAATATTTTCAGTATCATTGGAATTTTTACTATCACAGGCCTAAAATTGTATTACTCACAATTTTTTGTTGCGTTCCATTTTTGTAGTATGTTTTTTTCAGTCCTGAAACAAATCCATAAACTTAACATATTAAGGTAGACTTCAGATTATTTAGAAAGCCAACAAATTGAGGGAGATAATACTGTCTTAAAAGTATTTCTGAATGTAATGAATTTCTATTAACTTTTCTTTGTAGTTAGTAGTCCATTTTAAGAACATGAGAAATCAGCTTTTTTCCTGCCAGCTACGTGGAAAATGTTCAAGGTCAAGTTTGGGTTGTTTTTTCAAGAAAAATTGTGTAAGCATGATTATCTTGAAACAGGAGTTTTGAATATGAATATGCCTTCTATTCTGTAATCTACTTTTAAAATTAAAAAAAAGTAAAACCCTTTTCCATATAAGCCGTTGCAACAAATTCTAACGATATGGTAATGTGAAATTTAAATGCTTAGGTGTCTTAATGTCCCTCCCCCACCGAAAGAAATGACGTGGGTAATTTTAAAAGTCTTAAACACTATTTTGTTGAACTTGAAATGTTCTGTATTAAGTAAATGCCATACCTACCTAGAATAGGAAAGTACTGTGTGTACCTCCTAAATTATTATTACTATGAACTCTTTTCAAATAAATAATGAAAGGAACACTAAAAATGTTTATATAAATTTATACTAGTAATATGAATAATTTTTTTAAATGCCTGAATAAGATTGTACAGATTACTGTGGGTTTGCTCTTCAGTTGATACAACTACAAAGTGTGTGTTAATACTCTTGTGTTAGGGGCAGTATTCAGGACAACGGGAATAAGGAGCTCCTTGCTCCTCAGGAAAATGACATGGCAGACAGTTAAATCTGGAAAGCGTTATGGAGCAGGTGAGTTAAGAATAGACTCTTTTTGGAGACTCAAGAGCAGGGTGTTAGAGAATGTCATAGCACCTTCCTCACCACACCGCACTCCTCCCCTCCCTCTGCCCTCACTCTCATTCTCACATGCTAAGCTACCCGTCTCTGTGTTACTTCCTAACTGGGAACTTGTGACTTGTCCTGGATTCCCCTTGATCTGACTGGTCACCAGTTCCTCCTGTTGTGCCTCATAAATGCATTGATGTTTTCCTGCCTGTCATCACTGCCACTGACCCATGAGTTTCTCCTCGTGGGCCTCCCTCAGGACCTCCCTACATATGCCCTCAGATCTTCCTTGACAGTGCCTCCAGCCTCGTTCTGTGCCCCCTACAAGATAAAACCTTGTATGGCACACATGCTGTCGCCCTGCTTATGCTTCCAGCCGCTCCATCTTACCGTCACTGCAGGAGTCCTGACCTTGTTGTCAGCACAGGCTACCAGGGCACCAGGGGCCTCCCATACCTCGCTGCCTTTGCGTTTGCTGGCATCTTCTGCTTATCTTTCTGCTGAATGTGCAAATGTCCATCCAAACTCTGCCTCTAGAACTCTTTCTTGACTACTCCAGATCTAGCTGTTTCTCCACCTGTACTCTCACCACAATGTGTACATAATTCTATCTAATAATCAAGTCGTGTTGCCGTTATTGCTTTGTTTCCTTGGACTATTCCAGGGTAAATACCCGTCATCAAATGCTGAGGAAACACTGACAGAGAGAACTTGTGTAGAGAGAGGTGTCCTTCCTAAGGGTTTTAGATGTGTAGGTTCAGATTAAGGCAGAAAGAAGGGAGTCGGTTGTCGATCCAGGCTGCTGGTAGAGACTTCGAGAACCCTCACCAGCCCGCTAGTTCATTACCTACATTTTATTAACATTAGTTTCAATGCAGTAGGTGGCAGAAGGCACATTCCACCCAGTGGCCGTCACCTTCACACACGTAGGTGGACATGTGAGTGGAACAGGAAGAGATTCAGCGGAGACCCTTGGTGTCTTCATGCACCCCTGTCCACCAGCACCCCCTTCTCCATGCCTCCACTGCCCCTCAAGACACCAGGGCAGACCCACCCACTCCCACAACAAAGCCATCATGGGGGATTTTGACACATACTTGGCGAGTGAATGAATGGCTCAATAGGTATACAAAAACTAGGCAAAATTATTTACCAAATACCGTGTATACTTTTGTGTTTCATGGAAGCCAAGGCAACTCTCCTAGTAGGTCTTGTCTCTTATTATTTGATTTTAATATTTGGAAAGCCAGCCGATTCAGTAAATGGCTTATTTGGTCTTAGGATGGATGTGTCCTCAGCAGCCAGTAGCTTAGTCCACATCTCAATGGTGAAGTCTTCCTCTCGGAATTGTGTTTAGCCTTGAAATGGGGGGTCTATATACCTCAGTGACTTGAGCCTGAAAAACAGGCCTCTTCCCCTTTACCCAGCTACTTTCTTTAAGAAAATGAATAGATTTATTAGGCTAGTTTTAAATTTTGTTAACTTGCAGTTTCTGAGTAGAAGGAAAAAAGATAGCAAACAGCGTTATCCAGCTGTTTTTCAAGGGAGCAAATGTCTTGGATTCAGGACTTGTGTTTTCCTGGAGGAGGTTTCAGTTTCAATAGAGTGCATCCCAGGAAGGTTGGATCAGACATGATAGTGGTGATTATCTTGTTGACAGACATCTAAATCTATGGAGAAGGTTCTGATTTTCTAATTTTAAGGTTTCTGATTAAATAGATCCTGTTAGTATAATAAACAAAATATTTTAAACTTTTAAATACAGCTGCATTATCAAATGGTAACCTGTTAATAAAGGGAATAGAAAGGCAAAGTTTGGTTCATATTACGCTAATTTGGTTCAAATCCCAGTAAGATTCAGAGACACTGTTGTTCTTTAGTATCATGAAGTACCCTATTTATGAGCATTAGGGCTCTGAGCATCACTGGAGATTTTTGCATCATCTCTGATCTTCAGTTGAGCCAGGAGTGAGGAGGGAAGGAAGGACACGCAAACTGGGTCATCAGCTACCATGTGGTACAATTTTGTCCTTAGGGAGCACAGTATATGGAGCGGAAGATTGAGGTCACAACATGATTTTCCAGCTCTAGGTAGAGGACAGTCTTTGCTTTTTGCACTTCTGTTAAAATTTGAAGCTACATACTCCTAGAAGAGTAACATGTCAATGTTTTCTTTCTTCCTTAAATGCAAATATATTCTGAGCATTTACATATGACAAACCTGTGTTATTTCCCTTCTTGTCTAGATTCCCCAAGGAAGAAACACGGATTGACTGTTTTCTTGATGGTTAAGTGTTAAAGATTTCAGTGCTCAGAATTCATTGTAACCACCTTGAAAAAGCAATACTACCTTTTAATTTTGAATAGGCAATATATTAACCCCATAATTAAAAAGTATTAAAAAAAATGCATTAGAACACTTTGTATCTGTCTGGTTCCTATTCCCTTCTCTGAACAGGTAAACATTGTTAGTACTTTTATATGTATTATGCTATAATTTTGTTGTGCATTTAGAAGCAAAGAAGAAAATATGGTCTTATAGTCCTATCGTCTTTATACAACAGGGCATATTGTCTACATTGCTCTTTAATATGCTTTGTTCATTTACCACAGAGAGCTTCCTAGTTCTGTCTTATGGCTGTGGTATTCTACTGTATAAATGTACTGTAAATGTATTGAACCAGTCCTCTGCTTATGAGCATTTGGGTTTTTTTTTCTTTTTCGTTTTTCTTTGCAAACAAGTTTGCAATGAAAATCTTTTTCTGTAGCTGTCATTTTACACCCCTCTAGGATTCATAATAGGATAAACTCTTGCTTACCAGCTATGAATTCAACAGTTTGTGCTAAGGTGTGTTAGAGAAGGCTTGGTACAAAGCTCTTGTGTGCTTAAACTGAGCATGTGACATTATGCAGACAGACATGACCAGAGTCAGGTTTTAAATGTTTGAATGAGATTCTCAGTGGGTAGGATTGGAAACTGCATCATGATGTCCAGATCTGACGATTTCTGTCACTACCTGAGGCAGAGCAGTGTTTGTGTTCTGGGCATGATGTTTGCGTTTTCACGACTGGACACTTAGGAATGGATGCTGCTTCTCTCATTAGATGGAGTTAAGACCCTAACATTTAACTTCCGCCAAAGGTGAAACAGCACAAATGGAAAAGCAGCTAAGAACCAGGAGCCCTGCACGGTTGGAATGCGTCCAACTGGGACAGTTGATAAGACAAGATAAGATAGCCAGAGCTACTTAAGTTCATTCTGGGGTGATCTTAGCAGCACTCTTAATAGAGTGTTGGGTCCTAGGGAATTTTCTAAATTTTCAAAGAATATATACCCCCTGACCCAGTTAACAGTTCCAAAATATGGAGAATAGGACTTTTATAGGCACAAATGCCATTTTGTGATCAAAAGCGAAAGCAACCAAAATATAATAAAGGAAATGTATAGATACCAGTCTCACTCGTGGACCTAAGCCACCTGAATCCTCAGCAACAAGCGAGGGAGTAGTTGCTACTATTGCACTGACGTATCTGAAACAATTAAGTTTCTCTCAGGGACTGGGGGATGGAGGAAATTGGTGAAGGGGGTCAAAAGGTACAAACTTCCGGTTATAAAATAAATAAGTCCTGGGGATGTAATGTATTGGATGGTGACTATATTTAACAATACTGTGTTACATATTTGAAAGTTGCTAAGAGAATAGATCTTAAAAGTTTGCATCACAAAAAAAAAATTGTAACTGTGTAGTGACAGATGTTAACTAGACTTCTTGGGATCGTTTTGCAATATGTACAAATGTCGCATCATGTTGCAGACCTGAAACTAGTATCCTGTTATATGTCAGTTATACCTCAACAAAGTTACATTTCAGATGGTAAAAATAAGTAAATAAAAATGAAAAGTTTGCCTCAGGAAATTGCAGCCACTGTGGCATGAGAAAAGCCTTTAACCAAGTTTATCAAATAAAAATAAAAGCCAGGAAAAAATCATAATGGTTTCAGAGGCCTAATAAGGAGTCAGCAAAATCCAGCTCTTATTTTTGAAACACTTAAGAAAAAGTATTGACAGATTCTTAACGATGTAGGTATTTTATTTTAAAACCTATTATGTCCATTGAGAAAACAGTAGCGTTAATCTCCTTAAATAAAAAAAAAGATAAGGCTCTCTTTCTATCTTTAAAATGTTAGAAATGGAATTAACCATTCAATAAGAAAAACAGATCTAAAGGAAAGTACTCTGTATACATATAATCAAGGAATTTAGACAAACAGTAGCAAAAACTGTCAGTAGAGTTTTAAGGTAAATTCAAGAAATCTTGATAATACAGTGAAAAAAATTTAGTTTACAAAGAAAACATCCATTTACAAACATGCTTAGCTCTTGCCTGACTTTGGTATAAGAGATCATTTGAAAGAAAATATTAAGTTTAGTGCTATAAAAGGAGCATTCTGTATTCTGAATTCTGTGTAGTGTGAAAAACAATGTTTAATAAGTTAATTTAGATTTATTTCCTTATGAAATAACTTAGTAGAACCTGACCAGTTAATACTAAAGTTCATGTGAAAGACTTAGGTAGGCAAATATCTTAAAGATTTTTCCAAAAATATTCATATAAAAGATTCACCTCTCAGATTTTAATTATAACCTAACAGTTTTAAAACTCTGATATTGTGTTAAATAATAAAATTAAGAAATTTAGCATGGAAAGTCTAGAAAGAGAATCAAACATTGTTAAGGATTCAAGAAGTGATAAACTCAAAGCAAGGTATCAATAAATACATGAATATTTCAGTAAGTATTGGTAGGACGTGTGACAATAATCTCAGTCAGGAAAATTAACTTATAGCTGCATAAATTGTAGTAAACTCTAGATGGCCAAAGAGTTAAAAGATGTTTTTTGCTGTTCTGTTTGTACGTATAAAATTATATAAAACACTATTAAAGCATAGATATTCACATGTAGATTTATTGAAATGAAGAGCTATCAGATAATGGGCTTGAATATTAAGATTATTGCATAAATGTTTACTTTTAGTTATGTAATGCATTGTGTCTCCACCCCATTTCTACTTTCTAATATGGGTGGGAACAGTAGGCACTTGGCACCAGAGGCCTGGGTTCTGACTTTGAGTCTGTCCCATAGAAGCTGTCTACGCCTGGGCAAGGCCCTTCACATCCTGGAACGTTTACTGGGAGGATCAAGGAGAGGGACAGTGAGAACATTATGACCATAAAACGCTACACTTACTGTATGTTATGTGACTATATATAATTCTAAGAACGTCTCAGGAAGTGACATAAAAGGAATACTAATCAGATATTTTGACAAACTGTAAAATATTTAGATTATTTTCCATTAACATATGACTATAAAGTTGTTCGCCCTTGAAGCCTTTAATGTTATGACTATAAACTTGGTTGCCTTCTCCATCTGCTTTGGAAGTGGTAATTATTGCTAATTAACTCTTAATGACTACTAATCAAGACCAATGGGCAAATACTTTCCCCTTCTCTTTAAGTATTTTTGAAACACAATAGATATTTCAGTCATTCTAGAACTGAGAATTGTCAAGTATTAATACAAATATGAGTTGTTTAACCATGGAAAGCAACCACAGAAAATGAGAGCCTTTTTTCCTTTTTTTACTTAAAGAGTATATTGAGTGTTTTTTACCATTGGTTCCTGGAACATGAATACTGAGGTTTCTTTATTTTCCTTCAAAAAATCACTGTAGTTTTCCTCCCCCTGAAAAATTAGATAATTGCTGTTTATAAAATTGTCTTGCGTTTGTTTGTTACCACAGAATGTGGATGCCACAGAGAGTGCGTATGAGAATAAGGAAACAGTCACTTTTTTAGTTTCTTGTGTCTTTTTTTTTCAGATTTAGATTTGTTTTGATTCTTTGGCCTACTTATTTCCAGAAGCTAAGCAGCTTATTTCCTGTTTTTCCAATTCTGTTTGATATTTAAAGTGACTGAGACATTTGGAATGGTTCCAAAGCTGAACAGTTTTTCATTTAAAATAAAGTGGAGTAATTCACAGAAAGTGAACAATCACTTAACGTGGCATCTTAGATGGATCTGGAGTATTAGCATGGGCTTTAAAAAAATATTTAAGCCATTATTACTACTTGAAGAGGGGAGAAGACAACAAAGCTTGTGTTTGCTAGAAAACAGAATAATATAGTCAGGAGTCTGATACTCAAGGGACTTCAAGATCAGGACCCAAATGTAAGTAGATTTTCAATGTACATGATGATTTATTAGAGATTAGGAAATGCCTCGTCTGCAGTATAAATCTTTGTAATGACCAGGCCATCAGCAGGAAAAGGACAGGAAGTTTGTAGAAAAGGTATGAGAAGAGGGAAAGGCATTTAAAATCCAATCGTTTGTGTTTTTCTTTCGGCATATGTGATCAGAATACAGAGTCAGAGTACTCGTCACAGAGGGGTTTCTGTACCATTTTACCTAGAAAATTAGGAACTATGGAATCAACATTATTTTGCACACAATTTTCATGTTTCTGGATTGCTAAATCTGTTTGTTTCATGTTCATAATTCTCTGCCCCACATAAATCTTTTAATGTCAGAGTTAAAGCCATTGTCTGTGTTTATGAATTCCAAACATCTGGCTATTTGACGGATTCCCATTCTCATCCATATGCGTTCCTTATGTAAACAGAACTTAAATGCATTTCTGCGGCTCATCTAGTGGTTTTTGAACCCAGATGGTAATGATTATAAAAATTAAAATCACATATCTTACTACCTATGTTAATTCCTTTTGCAGTTGAAAAGGGCAGGCAGAAGAGTCCCAGAAGTTTATGTATCCAGACACAGACGTCTCCAGATGCACTGTCCTCTGAAAAAACGCTTGAGCTGGCTCGGTATAAAACAAAATGCGAAAACCAAAGTGGATTTATCCTGCGGCTCAAGCAGCTGCTTTCCTGCGGTAATACCAAGTTGGAGGCATTAACCGTCGTGATTCAGCACCTACTGTCTGAGGTGAGGATGTGCCCTTCTGAACAGTCTTCTCACTGAGGTGGGGGCTGGGGGCAGTGGCGGCGGGCAGTGCTCCTGCTCTTGTGAATATCTCTACATTAATGATCGGTAAAATCAGATAGAATTCATCCAATTATGCTTTTGTCAACTCACTTGATACCTGAGTCACTCTCTGGAAATTTGGCATTGAAATGTTTCTTAGTACTTCCTTTTTTGCCTCTAGAGTCTCTTTGTTAGACCAACAACAGCGAAAAAGTAATTGCCTGTTTTATTTCTATATGCCTCCAGACTATATTAGCATTAACATTTTTAAGTTAATTTTTGTCTCCCTATGTGCAGCTTTCTATATCACACTTAGTTTAATGCTTTGGCAAATGAGGTTGATTATATTTATGGGTCAAAGAACGTTTCTGAGCTAACTCCTAGTATTGGTCTGGGGACTTTCCAGAAGTTCCATCCATTCCTGAAAGAGTTTGTGGTACGGTAAACTTAAAACAGTTTCCTTTGCTTACTACCTCTTCCCTGATATTCTACAAGGATGTTCATTCAGGAACTAGTTAAAATTCATTGAGAAAACCAAGTTTCTGTGAACATATGCTACTGGCATAGCAGCAGAAGCTACAGTTGCCTACAGGGAAACAATGGGGTGAGACTATAACTTAGCTCTTTAGATATTTTTTAATCAGAGTTTTAAAGATGGGCGTACGTGACATCTCAAGAAGAAAACTGTTGGATTTGCTTATTCTGTAGTTCCGTGCCGTCCAAAAACCTATATATTCATTTCCTGCACAGGCTGCTACGATGGGATTGCTGTCTGGGGTGGGACAGTTGGAGGTAAACGAGACTGGTCTGTGCCTTTGATGAGCTACCAAGCTCTAGTAGACAGTTTAGACTGATAGTTGATGAACATTTTACGGCTTTATCCAAATATATTTTTTTGGTGAGGAAGATGGAGACATTTACCTAGTTTTTAAATTACAGTGGTATTCAGTATTTTTGTTTCTCTTGAATACATAAGGAGGGAATTTGAGAGTTGGTTTCTATAACCAAGTGAGCTAAATTGGAAGCCACATAATATCAAATGTAGGAAACAACTAGTCTGTCTGTTTAGTTTTACTATATCTAGCCTAACAACCCCACGTCCAACCCTTTTCTCTCCCTTATCTCCCCACGAACTTGATCATCATCATGTCCTGTGCACTCTCACCCACAGTGTTTCTCCCCTTCGTCCCCTCTTTTCCATTCCTGCCGATGCGAACCTTGTTCAGACCCTGGATAACTGTCCACTGGATGATGATGGTAACTTCGTAGGCAACCTTCAGGCTTGCGGTGTCTCCCCTATAACCCATCCAAGCACTGCTGGCAGAGTCATCTTGCCAAAGCATTCCACTCTGATTGAAACCTTCACTGGTTCTCCGTCGTCCACAGCTGGTCTGTCCAGCAGTGTGGCCAACGGCCTGATGAAGCTCTTGAGCATTTGAAGTGCGGTGAGCTTAATTGAAATAGGCAGTAAATGTAAAATACACGTGGATTTTGAAGATAGTACGAAAGAAAGGATGGAAAATATCTCGTTGATTTTTCTATTGTCTATGTGTTGAAATAATATTTTGGATATACTGGGTTAAATAAAATATTAAAATTTAATCTTTTAAACCTTTTTAAAGTGTGGCTACTAGGAAATTAAAATTATGTACATGGTTCATACTATATTTCTTTTGGATGACTCTGGTATATAACTTGGAATATAAGACACTCTCTAGTTTGGCACCAACAGCCCTTTGTAACCTTACCTTCACTGCCTATATGTTCCAGCTGTATAATTAGGGAGGCAGAGGAGAAATGAAAGGAATTTAACATTTGTTGAATATATAATAAATACCAGACATTCTTGCTTATTATTAAATCTTATCCAAAAAACACAATTTGGAATTTACAAATAAGAAAATTGAGGCATAGAGCTGTTCAGTAACTTGATTCTCAACAGACAGCTAGTAAGAGGAGGACCAGGACTTGAAGCCGGGTCTAGGACAGTATGAACTCAAAATCCCCTGTAAACTTCCTGTGCTTTTTCATCCTTTGTTCAAATCCCATTACTAGGCTACCGCCTTTCTCCCTAAAACCCATGTGTTCAGGTCTTTCTTATAGTAGCATCACATCCTTACCTGCATTTCATTTACATGGATTCGTTAGACAACCAACCAAAAGTGAAAGACCCGAATTGAATAGATCAGGCGGTCCTGCCTTCCGTGCCCCCTCAGTGAGCAAAGGCCCGGGAGTGGATGTGAGATGAAAGACAGGAGTCCTTCCTTCAGCCGCGTGCTCAGTCCCTAAATACCTCGTATGGCAGGAACATTCTACACTCCACGTGATCCTCATGTTTAAAGATACCGTCTTCCCATACAGCCTGACCCCTAAACACAAGCCAAACACTTGATCAGGTGCACACTTGGAGAAAGAGTAGATTCAACCCTAGAGGAAAAAATCTCATGGGGTTGGATGTACTGAGAGGTGCTTTATCAGTCCACAGCAGGGCAAACTCCTGATGAGTTTCAGGGATGCTTTTACTGTATGTGAATTTCATCTTACGCTTAATTTAGGTCCAAATGCACATGTGATTGTGATTCCACAGAATTTCTCAAAATTCAGCTCAAAAACTCCCTCTTCTATGAAGACTTTTCCTGGTCCTTTTAACTCTATGTTCTGTCTATCCTCTGGATTCTAGGAGCGCATATTTCTCTGTCACTCTCTACCTTATATTACAGTTAACCATTTAGTGCTTATTTTTGCTTTTTAAGTAAAACTCACTGATGCTAGGATCTACTATCTAGTTCTTTCTTAGGAAACTGCCCCAGCAGTTATGGCAGTGCCTTATACGTAATAGACTCAGAGTGTTTATCTGGGTGAACAAATGGCCGTATAGAGAGGATGGTATCCCAGATGTAAGATGAACATATAAAGTCTTTATGTAAATGTCCTTTGCTCTTTTCCAGCTCTTTATAATCAATCAGCAAATGTTTACGGATTGCCTAATGTGTGCAGGGCACTGTTATAAAACAGTTGCAAAGGAAAGACATAACCAGGGGAAAAGTTAAGCAATTTCTTAAACAATTTTTTCTTAACCCTTTGGTTCTCTCATACCCATTACAGAAGTGATTGAGTGATAGATATGTAGATTGATCTATATATACATATATATCTTGTTATTGCTAACTTTTTCTAAATGGTTTCAGAGCATTAGATTATGGGTAAAAATGGTTGATTATAGGGAATCCTGAGTCTATCACCTATCCTTTTCTTGCAAGTCTATTTAATCACTACAACTTTCCCACTTTAGCGGCAGACATAATTTGTCACATAGCAGAAGTTCTAATAAATGTCTCATGAATCTAGAAACTAATACCACACTTTCTATCTCTCTACTGTTAGTTTTAGTTTGTTCCAACTCTTGGTTTATCCTTGCGTAGTTGTACAATATTCTGTACAGACAGCCAAAGTGAAGGAGTCTGTGAACTCCTCATAAAAAGGCTATGAGTGAGTTTCTAGGTAAACCTGAACAGGACCAAGGTCACCCCCAACCCCTGCCAACCTCTGTGTATTCAGTGTGCCTCCAGTTCTGTTTTTGCAAGCAGACTTTAACCTAAAGTAGCACCTAAACAGAGTGAATTTTGAATGACACTAGCAGGCTACTATAAGTAAAAATGTCTCAGAACAAAAAAGTGGACATGATTCATTGTGTAGGTCATGGGGAGGTCAAAGAGAGCACGTATCTGACGTGGCTGTTGTCTGCAAAATCCCCTGTGCTGTTGATGCTCTTCAGTAGCTAGCAAATTCAGGCCACTGATGGGATGACAGCCAGAGCCTAAGTGCCCGCATCCCAGGGACTCCTAATTAAATTATGGCGAATCCATTTTTTTCTTGGAGCACGTCATATATTTAATGCATGAGTATAAAGGCTTTTGTCTATCCACATTCCCACCTCCCTCTTTTTTCACATTATGTGGAATTCTACGTGTTACAATACAAGGAGGATTAAATAAATTTATCTGGACTATAAAGAGTTTATCATCTAAGATGGAAACACTGATAAACGAACAGCTAAATAAAAAGAAACAGGCAATCAGTATCTAAGTGATAAAATGCATTTTATCATCTACAAATAAAGGGTAGGTATCTTAAAGGGCTAGCTACCAGGGAGAGTTGAATAGAAACTAACACTTAGTTTGTGTCTATTATGGTATGGGCACTGGTTGGCGTTTCACAGAGGATGGTATTTTGAAGACCTTGGTTTTTCCATTATCCTGTACTGCTTCCCCTCAGGTGAGGTCATCTGCCTTGAGTGATGACCAAAGAATTGGGCTTGGATGTTTTAGTTCTTTCTAGATCCCAAGTTTCTTGAAGGCAAGAACCATGTCTTAAATTTCTTCCATGTTTTTCCCAGCATCTCGAATGGTGCTTCATTAATTGGTACTGAGTAATAACCTGCTAACCAATTCAAAAGGATAAATGTCCTATCTGGCATTTGGGGGATGGGGATGGTGTCTATGATTGACATTTAGCATTCCCTGAAGGTTAATGTAATGGGTCAGGTAAAGAAGACCAGACATTCCAGAGTATAGAGGTGGACTTGCGTGATGAAAATGACTTGGACAGAAAAGGAGTTAGGAGTCTAAACAGGAGCTGGATGATTGAGGTTCATGGAAGGAGGGTGAAGTTTATTTTTTTATGCACTGAGTGGAAGAGTTTTGTTTGTTTGTTGAGGAAGATTGGCCCTGAGCTAACGTCTGTTGCCAATCTTCCTCTTTTTGATTGAGGAAGATTATCCCTGAGCTGACATTTGTACCAATCTTCCCCTATTTTGTATGTGGGATGCCACAAAAGCATAGCTTGATGAGTGGTGGGTATACAGGTCCACAGCTGGGATCCGAACCCATGAACCCTGGGCTGCCAAAGCAGAGCTCGTGAACTCAACCACTACGCCACCGGGCCTGCCCCAGTAGAAGACTTTTTGAGCAAGGGCATTTATAGGTACAAAGAATATGGAGTAATAATCTAGCAGCCCTCTGCAAGGTAATGTGGAGAGATGCTTTCCATAGTCCAGGAATGGATAAGTGAGGATCAGGACCAGGGTGGGGGTAGCACTAGTAGAAAAATTGAGATGGATTCAAGACCCTTTAGGAAGGAAGAACTGACTGACTTTGGCATAATCCATTTAGACAAAGAAGAGTCAAAGGTGACCTCGTGGTATTCCCGTCACTGTTACTGGGATTGACAGAGCTTGGAAGACGTCCATGGCTTCTGGACCCTGAGGACAGGGAGGTTGAGTGCAGTAGAGTTGGGAGAAATGTCCACGTAGGTCCTGAAATTCCTTGTTCCCAAAATCCCTTTGATAAGCAAAAAGATCATCTGGGATATATTTGTGATAGGACATAAAAGTTTTCTCAAAATTACTCCTGGAAATTATATACCAACTTAATTTCTGGAAAATTATATACCAACTTAATTTATGGAAATTTGGAAAGTGACAACTTCTTGCCAGCTTTTCCCTCTATTAGCAGTTTAGCTGCTCTCGGAAAGAGTGAACTTGAAGCAGGCTCACTGATGTGTCACAGGATAGCTTGTGGGCATCGAGTAAAGCTGTCTTCTGGTTTTCTTGTCACTTTTACTTGAACTAGATTACTGAGCAAACAAAATTAAGATTTAAGTTTATGACTTAAGTATATATCGTATGTATTTTTATTTGACTTTCTTCCAATTTTATCCAGGTTGATTTTTCTCAAACTTTAAGTTCTACATTAGAAAACCCATTATAAGTTCATTTTAAAAAACCTGGACTCATCAATTTGTGATTTTAGGACAGCTTAATACTGCCTTTTGAAAAGCAAGCCTTTAGAATATCATTAAGGCCAAAATATACTCAATGAGAAAGTGTTTCTTAAGTTCTAGCCCCTGCTAACTCTCCATATGACCCAGTGGGTCATTAACTTCCTTAGCTCTTTAGTAAGAGAATGCTACAAAGTAAAAGGTAAAAGTTATAAAATATATCCAATCTCCAACTCAATCAGCATGTCATACTTTTTCTTAAAACACCAGGGGACCATGTTCTAAGCATTCAAATTAAATTCTGCGGGAAACACCATTCGTTTTGTAATGTCATTTTAAATTCTAAGTCCCAGCACACACACTTTCATCGTTCTTCACCTAGTTCATAAGCTCATTTAGTATACAGGTTTTGGAGGACAGGTTTCCCTTTTCTATTAGTAAGTGTGATAATTTAATGACCTCAATTAGAGAAGGGAATGAAAAGGCTCACAAACCTAAAAATAGCTCCATTATCCATCCACACAGAGAAGGTCAGTTTTTCTTTCCACTGTACTAGCAGATATTTAAGTAAGTGGCCATCGATCAGTCTAATGTCTGGCTCTCGTTTTTCATAAATGAAGGGCTGTGGCTTTAAGTAATCGCAGGCTGCCGGTGCCAGAGGCAGAAGCTGCAGCCTCAGCTTCTGTGAGAGAGGCGGCTGAGCAGACGGGAACCTGCAGGACGTGAAGTAAGGCTCACGAGGACCAATGGCACGCCTCCTGATAGAGCTTTGAATGTAGACAGACCTGACTGGTGGGTGGCGTGGCCACCTGTGCACTCCTTGGACGGTGCGGGGGTGGGGGGTGTTGGAGACAGAAGCTGGAAAATGGGCTGCTCCAGCAGCAAAATGTGCCTCTATTCTCCATGTGCAGCAACAAGGGTAATTAGTATTTGTTTATAGTGCTTTTCTGGAAGAATGTCAGGGACTAAGGCAGAGGTTGTCTGGAATGAGAGGGAAATGCTTTGAATGACAAGCAACTCTTGCCTGCAAAGGCTGGTCCCGTGATCTCTGCAATACCGTGACCAAGATGCGGCGGGAGCTCCCCTTGGCTGATCCTAGTGAGGGCATTTTCAGAGAGCTTTGAATTCTGCGTTTTCCTTACTTACACCCTGGTGGTAAGGAATCTGCCTTTTAAGACACTGTATCTAATTACTGTGCTCGTGTACGTGTGTGGATATGTGTGATTGCTATGAGTTGCTGGTAACTTGGAAATTTTTCTTTTTTTTGCAAGATGGATAATTGCTTTTTTAATACTGAAACAGCTGCCTGGTTTGCTTTGGTTCATTTCTCGAACATCTACTTAGAATCATAGCTGATCCAAAATATAATAGTCCTTAAAAAAGAATGTGTAGCTAAGTGAAATTAATTTAATTTTGTCTTTAAAGATTGTTTTTTTCACTGTCGCTTTGTAACTTTGTGTCTTCGTTTTAGAAGTAAAGGATTGGCCTTGGAACTAAACTTTTTTATTTGCAATTATAGGACAAAGTACATATAAGTGCATATGTTTAGGACATTAAATATTTATCTTAAACTGAGTAGACCTTTATTGCCCTTGGAGGAGGAGAATGCATTACGTCTTAAGTACACTATGCATTAGCTGAAAGGTTCCGCGGATCAGCAATGAAACCTGGCTCAAAGTAAATATTTTTAAATGGGCCATTCAGTGCCTCAAACGAGAGTTTCACGAGGACCTGAGAAAAACATGAATTTCCCTAACAACTAAGGGACATCTGTGTTTTTTTAACAACACAAACTGTTCGCCTAAATGATTCATATCTTGTCGTCTCAATTGATTCCGAGGCTCCTGTTCTTGCTGATAACGAATGTGTGCGTTATTGAAAGGGACCCTCTTAAAAACATTAGTAACTTGATGTGTGTTTTCCGCAGCGGGAGGAAGCACTGAAACAGCACAAAACCCTGTCTCAAGAACTTGTTAACCTCCGGGGAGAGCTAGGTAAGAGCTTTTTTTTTAAGTTTTATGGGACAAGGGGAGAATTGGAAAATTTGGTTTTCCTCTCTGCATTGTGGCTGGAGTTGCATGCTGGCAGTTGTTCCCTGCCCCATGCTGGTATCTGTGCAAACACTTACTATCGACCTTTCTTTTGAATCTTGGCAGCTTGACCTCAAGTTCACAGAATTCCTGGCACTGATCTGACTAAGCCTAGCAGAGCTTCTGTTGACCAGAACATTTCTCTTCCTGAAGAAAGGGCCAGAGTGATTTTTGTTATGATGTGGATTCCTGTTAAATAATTCCATCATATTGTTTTCTGAACCACTTTTCATATTAAAGAGTGGTGAGAAATTGCCCTCTCTGATAACAGGAAGTACGTTATACTTCTTTGGGGTGGATTGGGGCAGTGAGTATGAAGTTAGAAGGATGCTGTGTATAGGGGTACCCTGTCTGAAGAAGGCACATTCTGTGCTAATCTTATAGTTTGGGGCTGACGGTGAATAAGGACCCAGTTGCCCAGGAAGCCATGTGCCTCTGATGTCTGTAGCACTCCCCACCCAGTGCTGCTGTTCCCAGGCCGAACTCTATTTGGTTCTTGTCTCTCCTGGAAGAGTCCTCAGGGTTCGTGCAACAGAGACAGCACTGCTCTGCCTGCCTCACCTACGGCGTTGGAGTGAACTGACTGCATTGGGCTCCCCCCATCTGCTGTGGGCAATCAGCCTCCTGCTCAACTGCAGGCAGGTCCGGAGTTGCGCATTGAGAGGCTGAATTCCCTGCCCTCTGCAGTTTTCCACGTATGCTGAGAGTCTGCACTTAAAGTGTGTGTAGGGATCTGTATAAATAACACAAAGGCAACAGCCAGAGACAAAAATTGGGTCTCTCTAGTTCTAGGAGAAACTACTCATATTTTTCTTTGGATGAGACCAGACTTTAAACATTGTCCGTATAATTTGCAGGACTTGAACACTCTTAAGTTTTTTTCCCAGGGCAAAGATCAAATGGCAGGGACTTCTCTCTGCATTACTCTTCTGTTTTCACCTCCCAAAGGGAGGCAGCACCCAACTCCTGGCTGACATCCAGATTCTTAATACCTAGCTGTGCATCGTTTTCTCCTGACCTTTTTGTAGGCTATGGCAATGAAGAACTCCTTATAGAAAAGTAATTTTAAGGCAGATGGAACTTCAGGACCCCAAAGACTTGAGAGTTTTAAGGAAACAGTTGAAGGAAACCACAGCTGAGAAACAGTCCAGCTCTCAGAGACTTTTAAGGCTTCCTGCCATGTTACTGAACTTGACTACTGCCCTTTTGATTACCCAAATGACCACCTTTAATTGGCTTTTGTCTGTGCCTTAAATAATGGAATGGACGTAGAGTTAGATGATCAGGAAAGAGGTCTTTGTGTGTTTCAGAGTTCATTATAACCCAGTGGAAGTGGAGATGAGCCTTGCGGTGGCTCACGTTTCAGCCTCTCCCAAGACAAGGCAGAAACGCTGATGGAACACTGGTCTCATTCACTTGCTGGAATGGGGTTCCTCTGGCACAATTAAGTGATTTAAGTTGGGACCCAGGTACTCAGCACCTCCAGTTAGTCACACAGCCTGACAGGAAATAGCCGTTAACAGTTTGTATTCACTCTCACCTTTCCATTGGAGATAAGGAGAGTGTGCCCTGGTTTGCTTTTACTTACACTGTTGGCCTGTCCATTATCATTCAGTCACCCAAGGTTAGATCTGTAAAGAATGTGTCATTATTGCTGTTGAATGGGGTAGAATTGCTCAAGTAAGAGCGTGAAGCTTTTTGGGAAGGGTTTTGGTTCTGCGAGGGGAAAGAAGAGAAGGCTTTAAATAGTTCTTCTATGAAACTGTCCAGGAAAAATGCTCTTGAAGCTGCCAGTTTGATTGTTTGTAACATGAGCTAAGATGGAAAAAAAGTTAGTTTACAAAGCAAAGTTTAAAACTCGGTTTTGAAATTTGAGGCAGTGGTGCAAAGTGGTTAGACTGTGTTGTCATACCATCCAGATCCAAATCTTTGGCAGCTGGGTGACCTAGGGCAGGCCACATTTCGTGTCTTCTGTCCCAATTTCATTCTCTGTAAAATGGCAGTGATAACTGTCTGCCGCAAGGGTGGTCATGAGGATTAGATGAGGTAAGGCGTCGTAAAGCATCTGGCACCAAGTGTTGACTACTGTTAAGTAGTATTACGATGTGTACAGTTTGCAGCTGTGTAGCAGGATTACTTGAGGTAACATGAGGTGTCACATGAGGTAAGGTGTTGTAAAGCGTCCAGCACCAGGTGTTGAGAACTAGTAAATAGCATTAAGATCTGTGCAGTTTACAGCTGTGTGGTAACCGCATCTGCTATTTTAGAAGGGCATAGACTATACTGCAGAAAGGAATTGTAATTAGACTAAATATTATTAGAAACCCCTTGGGGCAGGCTGTTTTTCTCTTCAGACTCAAATGGAAGCAAGACGTGATGGATCCCCTCCTGATAGGGCGGAAGGGCTTGGGTTTTGGAGTCCCATAGTCTAGGTTTTTGTCCATCTGCTCCTAGTTAGAAGTTACCTAACTCTCTCAGAGTACATTTCCTCACTGGTGATATGAAGTTAATATGTATTTTGCTGAACTCTTGTGGAACTTGAACAACATGGTAATATACATGAAGCAGTAGCATAGTACCCGGTCCATCACAGGCAACTCAAGAAAAGAGAGCTGCCACCAGCACCATCGTCTAAGTGTCCACCTTTCTCCTCTGAAATATGGGCGATCATTAGTGTCACTCTCCCACTGGGTAATTTTTCTTTACCTTCTCTATGAAATTTGAGGCAAGACTCCCAAACTACTAATAACTGCAAAGAACGACGGACAACGCATAAACTCAGGAGCACTAAAACCCAAGTAGAGTCTGCGCTATTGACCTGAATCCAGCTGCCTCCCACTGTGCCCTCCACTGACTGACTTTCCCATTGACATCTCACTTTTGCTGACAAGTGTCCTCTACGGCCCAGTTATCCCAACTTGCCTCCAGTGCTCGGCCTGCGTGTCCCTGCCATCTGAGCCACACCCCCTTTGTGGAATGATTTATCATTTGCTTCTGCAACAGCTCTCAAAAACCCCATCTCAGTGCCCTCAGAGCAAAACCGTGAGGCTTCCCTCGCTCCAGTGAGTCCTTCCTACTCACATTCGTGTATTTATTATATCTTGTCTTTTCCTGTTGTCTTCAGATAGTAAATCCTTAACTGCAAAGGTTCTTTCCTGCTTCCTATGCAAAAAGTATATATATAATATGCTTCCCATTTTCATGGGTGATTGATAAATATTTATGGGTATTTGGAGTTTTAAAGTTTCTTTATTTAAGAACAATGTGTAAAAATTAATAAAAATTGTGAAGTGAGAGGAAAATAGCCCATAGCTCCATGACGCTGGTATAATTTATTTTTTTGCCATACCCTTGTCTTTGTTTACATGGTATATACAACTTTGTACTTTCCTTATTTTAAGGTATAATTTAATTATAATTTACATACAGTGGAATGCTTATTGTTCCATCGGTTTTGAGAAACACATGTGCTCATGTAACCTACGATTTTATCAGGGTATAAAAGATTTCTGTCATCCCAGAAAATACCCTCAAGCCCCTTTCCAGTACACCCCTCTTGCCCTCAAAGCAAACGGTGATCTGATTTTTATCACCATGGGTTGGTTTTGTCTATTCTAGAATTTCATATAAATGGAAGCATACAGTATGCCCTTTTTGTGTCTGGCTTCTTTCACACAGCATAATGTTTCTGAGATTCACCCTTGTTATTTTGTGCATACTCTGATCTTGTAAGCTTATGTCAAGCATTTTTCCATATTGCTTCATAATCTTCATTCTGGTCCTGTTTAATGACTATGGGCAAGTCTGTTGAGTGGATGTAGCATAATTTCACTTACCCCTTAAATAGTGTTGTAGAATGGTGAGGGTTTCATTGTCAGCTGTCTTCCCATCCATCCCCATGGCTGCAGCTACAGCCTGTAGGGTGATGACTCCAGGTTTGTTTTTCTAGTCCTCTCCTTCCCAAGCTGCAGATGCAGTTTCCCTGGTGAGGAACTGCCTCCAGGTGAGCCAGTCCAGTGTAATCAGCCCTTCCTGACTCCCAGTCCCCTTGCCTCCTGAACCCTCTGCAGCGTCTCCTCATTCAGACCTCTTCCTCAAAGTCTGTTCCTCAGCTTCACTTAGCACCCAAGCTAACGACTGAGGTCGCACTCCTTTTCCTCCATCCTGCACGTGCATACCAGTCTGCGCTCTAAACATCGCTCAGCTCCGTCCCTCCTCAGCATTCTGGCTGCTGCTCTTCTAATTTAAGCTCCATCGTTTCTTACCTAGAATACATTCCGATGGCCACCCAACAGGTCACCTTGCCTCGAAGCCCACTTCTCTCCTCTCCACATGCTATCAGGACGGTACTTATAATAAATCTCACATGTATCCTCTACTGGACATTTTTAACAAACATAAACGACTCCATTTTGACTTTGGGGAAGAGTCCAAACATACTAAAGCCACCATGTATGACTTGACCATACCCTTCCAGTCCCCCTTCACGATGTGTGGACCCAGTCACCTTGCTTCGCACCTTCTTCCCCCTCTCCCGGTCCCAGCCACGGGTGCCTTCGTACCTCTTTGGCACCTCTTTGACACACATCATCCTCTCTGCCTGGAACGTGCTCTCCTCTCTCCACTATCTTTCTATTTTTTGCCTCGCAAGCTCCTTCTCATTTACTGATTTTTTAAGTCCTAGCTAAAATATCTTGTCATTGGTTGAGTTTTGCCCGAATCTTTCAAGCCAGTTAATTGCACCTTCTACTGTGCGCTTCTCTAGGGCTTTGTTCTTGTAGTTACCTGTTCATAGAGCGCTTCTCACCGTCCAGACGTGTGAGTGCTTCAAGGACAAGGCCAGTTCCTCCTTCATCTCTGTAGCTCTACCAACTAACACATTGTGCCTGGTGCTTAGTAATTCGATGATTGAATGAGGACGGTCGCTAGGGAAAGTCACTTTTATCCTTATAATATGCTAATAATCATTTTTGTGCACAAATATTTTCCTATAAACCGTTTTAAAAGAACATGTGGGAATGAATAATAATAAAGTAAGGTGAGCTCTCATTCTCTTAGAAACATTTTATATTATGTCTGAAAATCCCAATTAATCAGATCATTTTGAAAGTGTTAGCCCTTGAAATAGATTACAGTTCCATTCCTCAGCAAACATTCCTAGATGTGTCGTTCTGATTTTTTCTAGAGCCGTGTTGGATCCAAACTGGCGTAATAGAGGGCCATAATGATGATCTTTTGGGGTTCCTATTTTTTATTAATGTTAATCATCGGGATCACATTTTTTCCTCTTAATTAATGATGGAAAGATAGTTTGTATTTCGAAATTATTTTTTAGCCATCAAAATTTAATAGCCAACTTGCATCATTTTATACATTTGTCCCGATTGTTTCTATTTCATGACACAGATGGGATTTTAACCATTAATTCACTAAAAATTCTAGAAATGATAATAATTATCTAAAAGGCTAGCTGATTTTGCCCTCTGTGTGTAAAAATTAGGAGATGGGTATGAGTATTTATTAATAAATATTTAATATTTATTAAGTGCCTACTCTTAACAGCAATGTTCAGCTCTAAGTCTACTGGTTTGCGTTTTATTAAAAAAAATTTTAGGCTGATATTAAGTAACTTTCTAAGGTCAAACAGCAAGAAAGCAGAGCACTGGATAAGAACCCAGGATGGCTAGACCACCAACTCCTGTTAATCACAGCAGGGGAAGCATGATGAAACTATTTGAAAGGTTGGAAAATCATTTGAGATAAACACTGGTTTGCATTGATAACTACTTTTGGAATCTGTTTATTCGAGTCAAGAGCTCAAGAAGTATTGTTAGATTAAAATATGTCTTGTTATTATCTGCTAGAGGAAAGTGACTTGGCTCTGCCAAAAGCATTGTACACTATGTCTAATCAACACTAAACTGGTGTCTGGGAACTTGAGGACCTCACCCCTTGTGGGATTCATTCCCTCTTTCTCTAGTTTTGCCTATAGTTGTGGTTTAACAAGGCTGTGTATTTAAAGTAATTTTAAAACTCTGTACAGTTAAGTGACTCTTGAGATGCAGAATCCCAGAAGTGATTTTTGAAGTGGGCTTTAATGAAAAATCTATCTATTAATATAATGAAAACCAACCATGTACCAGAACACAATTCTTTTTTTTTTTTCCTGAGGAAGATTAGCCCTGAGCTAACTGCTGCTAATCCTCCTCTATTTGCTGAGGAAGATTGGCCCTGAGCTAACATCCATGCCCATCTTCCTCTACTTTATATGTGGGACACCTACCACAGCATGGCTTGCCCAGCGGTGCCATGCCTGCACCCGGGATCTGAACTGGCGAACCCTGGGCCACCGAGAAGCAGAATATGCGCACTTAACCGCTGTGCCACCGGGCCAGCCCCAAGAACACAATTCTTTCTCCCTCTGAGTCAATTGAAGTTGCAGTTGATACCACCCCAATCTTAGCTCTTTGTTTTCCTATCCATGTCTGTCTGTCGTAGATTTAGGCTTTGGCTGTATCTATAAGCACAAGGCCGGGTTCTTCCGCCTGTACAGTTGCACAGTATTACCGAGGCTGGCTGTTCTCAAAGCCCATTGAGTCTTCTTCCTTGGCCTAACTTCTCCTTGTCCAGTTTTGATATGTTCACTTTTTCCTAATTTGATGTCATTTGTCTAGAACAGCCATTCTTAAATTTCATTGTGTAATAAACTAGAAATGGTTAAAATGCAGCTTCCCAGTTCTGACTCAGGTGGCTTGGGATGGAGTCCAGGAATGCACTTTTAATGATCATCTGGGTGATTCTGGACTACACTTTGACACCGCACTAACTGTCCAGAATGTTGTTTCTTTCATGTGGAAAAGTATACACGGGTCAAGTAAGCCCAGAAAATAGCAAATAGCTCCAAGTGCATTGAGTCCATTCTTGTACAGAAGCTTCCAAATTTGATGCATCCCCACAACTCGTACCTGCCCTTTTGAACCCTGCTCCCTAAAAATGAATCATCAGGGAGAAGGAGAGGCAGAATAGTACCTGCCTCAAAAATCACCTTTTTATTCACATCAAATTTATTCTTTTGATTGAAACATGATCTCCTTAGAGGCTTATCTCATTTTTCTCAAGCCTGGAGCTTAGAACACCATGTCAGTTATTCAGCCAGACTCTCATCTCCGATCCACTTTCATTCCTAAGTGTTTTCGTTGGTCGGTGGGCTGTTTGCCGCTGTGATTACGAGAGCATCTGTTTTGCGGCATGTTGTTGGCCAGTGAGTAAGCTGGAAAACAGCAAAGCCTTTTCAGACTTTTATTGGCAGGGAAAGCTTGAGGCTCTGTGGAAGCCCAGCCAGGACCTGTGTTCTAAGGTCGGCTGACTGGGCCAGATCATCGTCCCACATGCAAATGAGATTTTGTCAGGGCCAGGGCCATCCTGGTGGCGGTGGGTGTAGTGCTTAAGTCTGCGGGTTCCTCTTCAGTGGCCCAGGGATCACAAGTTCAGATCCTGGGTACAGACCTACATACCACTCATTACCCCATGCTGTGGTGGTGTCCCACATACAAAATAGAGGAAGATTGGCATGGATGTTAGCTCAGGGCCAATTTTCCTCACCAAAAAAAAAAAAAAAAAAAGTTATCAGGACTAATCAGTGTAGGGGAAAATAGTTATTTTTTACCTGTCTTATTTTGCAGTCCTTCCAGCTTCCACAAAAGAATTAAGCCCTAATACCCTGACACGTCCATTATTATGTATGAATTAACTTCTCCCTTATGCATCTCAAGTTGGGAAAATAGCCACTCAGGTCAGGTTCAGTGTTCTGTGCTATAGAACCTACACTGAGAAAGGCTGAGCAGATGGAGTTCTACACCCAATCCTGCCACTTCAGTTCCCTCTCTAGTAAAATGAGATTTAAGTTGTATTATTTTATTAACTCAAAGCATTATTATATTACATGAAATAATAAAGGCGAGAGCACTTTGTAAAGTATGAACTGAGTTTTGGAGGTAAGGTGGTATTATTTATGGGAGAAGTGACTTGACAGTGCAGGCGTTTTGTAAAAGTAAATTCCTAATAAGTTAGGATTAGTGGAAGGCTTTGAAATCAGTTCATGCCAATTCATATAATTGCGATATATATGCTAATTAGTATAATTCCATATAATTTAAAGAGCAATCAGAAAGCCATTTGTAGCTAATTTTGAAATTTAGAAAAAGACCTTTGGCTACCGCAGGTCTGCCCAATTTCTTGGTCATGTGAAGAAGTGGTACCTTTTGGGAAGTGAAACCTGGGGCTCTTACAAGTTGATGATCATCCCACAGAGGGTCCGTGAAGACTCACTCTACAGAATATAACACTGTCTGTTTGACTTGATCCTCACCAGACTGTGAGGTTGGCAGAGCAGCTGGTTTTTATTCCCATCTTTGCATGTCAGGAAACTGATCTGCCGAAGGCTGGAAATGCCTGTTGTCGGTTTGTCTAGTCCCCATACTTTTGTTGTTTCTTTGTAGGCTACTGCCTCTCCACAAAGTAGCAATTTGCTTTTAAAATATGTCTTCGTGGTTACTTTGTTCAGTTATATTACTATCTCGAATTTTAAACAAGGTAGAGAGTAACCAACAGTCACTTGCCCTGGGAATGTGTCATGACGGGATTTCCCTCGGTAGGATAATATTATGAAAGAATCACCCTACTGCAGGAGAACATAGTGCCCGCATTCATGCTTCCAGAGCTGGGGTGCAGGAGAAGTAATATCAGATGGATATTTGTTCCCCATCCTTTCATACACGGTTGGCAACGTTTTATGTAGGCTGTTCTGCACCCTTCTTTTTCACCTGAGATTTCTTAAAGACCAGTATTAAGGAACTTCCTCGGTCTTTTCTTTTTTTCCCTAGCAGCTGTAAAATTATTTTATCTTTTGGAAAGTATTCCATTATATAGATACAGCATAATTTAACTAGTTCCTTTTGGATGGACATTAGGTTGTTTCTGATGTTTTGCTCTTATAAAAATGTTCCAGTGGATAGCTTCATATGTCCCTCGTTTTATATGTGTGAGAGTATATCTGTAAGATAAATTCTTATTAGTGGAATTGCTGGGTCAAGGAATATGCAGAGAAAACATCAGACAAGCCCAAATTGAAGGATGTTCTATAAAATTCTCAACTCTTCAAAATTGTCAAGATTATGAAAAACAAGAAAAGAAAAAGGGCAAACTCACAGACCTGAGAAGACTAAGAAGACCCAAGATCTAAATGCAGTGCGCTATCTTGGGTTGGATCCTGAAACAAAAACAAATGGACAAAGTTTGGAGTTTAGTTAGTAATAATGTACCAATGCTGATTTCTTTGTTTTGCAAATGTCCCGTGGAAATCCATGATGCTAACATTAGGGGAGGCTGGGTGAGGGGTATCTGGGAACTCTCTCTTCTATCCTTGCAACTTTTCTGAAGATCTAAAATTATTCTAAAGTAAAATTTATTCTTAAAAAAAAAAAGAGCATTAATGGAAAAACTGCTAATGGTATTGTTGCAATGTGAAAACCTTAGCGTTGATGAATGTTGCATGGTTATGTAAGATGATAACATTTGGGGAAGCTAAGTGAAGAGTCTACAGGAACTCTCTATACTATTTTTGTACCTTTTCTATAAATCTAAAATTATTCCACAATTAAAAGTTTTTTTTTTAGAAAAAAAAAGATGTTTACCCTGAGAAGTGTGTGCTCTTGAAGAAAAGAGGGAAAGTGCTCAGAACTAAGATCAGGCGTCTGACTTCCCAGGCAGCCAGGGAAAGCTGGGACCCAAAGCAGGCAAGCGAAGCCGGATGCAGGCGTGTCATTGCCCTCATGGAAGGTGCAGAGAAGGGGAGCTCTGCTCCAGGAAGGGTCGGCACCCGCAGCAGGCCTGATGGAAGCATCTAGAGAAAGTGTGTGTGTCCAGTGGGGAAACGAAGTCATAGTCTTCTCCTGTTTATCTTTTCTTTCCATCACAATCTCTTCTATAGCATCATGAAAATTTGCACGACCTTTCAGGTGACCTACCTCCCCAGTTTTCCTTTTCCTTTTCCTTTCTATATTTTATGTCCAACTTGGATAAAATCACCTGGAAGTTGGGAAAATCCTATTGCATATAATGTCAAGAACAACAGTAGTAGGAAGTGAAGATTTGGGGTAGATGTGTACCGTAGCACCCTATCCTTGGTGTGTGCGTGTGTATTAATCTTCTTTGGATACCAGACAAGCAATGCTGCTTTCTAGCTGTCACAGTCGGTCGTGGAACCCCAAGCGTCTTTGAGCGCTCTTCAAACGCATTTGAATTGGTGGCCTTTGGCAAAGCTAGTCATAGTAACAGTAACGTTTGTTGCATACTCACCCTGGTCAGGCACTGGGCCAGGTGCTTCACGTGTAGTATTTTGTTTACTCCTCCAGGTAAGGCGCTAATATTATTGCCATTAAAAAAAATGAGGAAGTGAAGGTTTAGAGAGCTTGAGTAACTTGCTCAAATCGCCTAACAGGTAAATAGTGTGGCTGAGGTTTGAACCTTGGTATTCTGGCTCTGTTTTATGAAGACATTTATTTATGTTCCTGAGAGTTAAAATATTTTTGGTCATCCTATGACATGCTACTCATGCATGCTACTCGGATGTAAAAATTGAGAAAGCTCTGCATCTTTTCAAAAGAACAGTGACATCTTAGGGACATGATTGTGTACTGGTTTTCTCTGTAAACAGTACACTTATTATCAATCACCAAAAGGAAAGTAGTCTCAATGAGATGGAAATAAAAATTTGACCTGTGCCTCCTGGCAGAGGCTTCCAGGACCGATTACATAATGGCTGCAGTGCGGCTCCTCAGGGAAAACGGCTAAAAGACTGGGATGGCTCCAGCTCTCTTTTTCAGAGGTTACATTTGACTGTGACATTGGGCCTTTTCTAGATGTCATCCAAATATTTGAAAAGGAAAAGTTTTCAAGCATTTCACCACATCTTCTGGAATACGTTTTCCTTGCTGAGTAATCCATGTTTTAAACAGTCAGGGAGTGTCTCTGTGTTGTTCCTGTTCTGTCATTGGCCCACGATTCTTCTCAGGCCTGGTTCATCCCAGGGGGAAAATATCGACTTCTCATCTGTAACGTCCCTTGTGTTTTAGAGCTGACCTTGTAGATGAGTTGGTATCTTTCCTCCTTAATTCTCAAAACTCAGTCATTTTAAGGTAGATTCCTGGAGATAGATTTTGCAGTTTACCAATATGGGTACAAAAGTTATAATCCATCAGTTCTTCTACAGGCAGTGGGCTTTTGCTGCCCTTCATCACAGACACGTTTTTAAAAATCGACCAATGGAATGATTAAAACAAGGACAAAAGGACTTCTACTACTGTGTGGATTTTGTATTTGTGCAATAACTTCTTGAAAATAGTGTCACTGTGCAAAAACTCGTTGCTTACTTAGTCCAAATTCTGAAAGATTTTATGTTTGGCTTTGGCTTTGTTAGGTGTCTGATCCATTGACTAAAAGTGAGTGGAATTCTGGAGAAAACGCAAGGAAGAGATGAGACTGAGAGAGGAGTAAGAGCCAGCACAGGTGGCCTTAGAAGTCTGTCCTAAACTGTAATAAGTACAAGGAAAGGTTCATGACTAAAACGGTGGGGTGACGTCCCCGCTCCTTCCCACAGAGCATGTCCAGCCGACAGGAGCACTCTGAGAACCCTGATCTGACATTTACGTGTGTGTCCTTTCAAAAAGCATTTCATGAATCTTTATGCCAAATACATGTTTCCTCAGGAGCCCAGGCCAGTGAATTCAAAGTAAAGCCATTTGTGTGAGAGATCACTTCAGCCCAGCTGTTCTCGGCACAGCATCCCACGGCCAGGACCCAGAGCAAAGGTCTGTGCACAGCTGCAGGCTGATGTCACCATCTGGGCCGGGCCTGCTGTACTAACAGCAGGAAGCCACCCGCTCCCCCATCTCACCCCTTCTTCTCCTTTCCCTCCCCTCCCCTCTGTCCTCCCTTCACCTCACTCACAGTGGCCAACAAAACTGAACACTATTTCAGCTTGTTAGGGTTTTTTTTAAACAGAGAAAACGCCCCATCCAGTGGCTAATGTGAGAAGATTTTCATATATCCTATTTGATTTTTAAGGCTGATGCACCGTAATTATCCATTCAAACTGACGGTTGTTTGATTACAGGCGGATGTGTTCAATTTGGCAGGTGCAGCATTCTGTCAACTTCCACATAGAAGTTCTTCGAGTTTTTGGTTCTCTTAGGTGTTTCTGTCTCTGAAATGAGCATTCAGATGGGCCAGATCACGTTATTACTTTTTTTTTTTAATGTTGCTGATGTGTGAAGTTCCAAGTGAATTATTTCTCTGACCAGAAAACTATTTGATGCCTTGATTAACAGCTTGCAAAATATTTTTCTATTGCCTCCTTTCCTATAGAGTCCCCATACGGAGTTCACACAAGGAGGCTTGCGGCTCCATCATTTTATTTGTGTACTTTGGAAAGTTAGTTAGTGGAAGCTAATGTATTTACTTATTTGACTGACATTTGCCTTCTTGAATCATTTTTGTCTCCTTTGATAAATATTTAGAGCAATAAAAAGGAAAAGTGAGGAGGGTGTTCTCTAGCAGCCAGCATAGCTATTATCTTTTGCTAAATTCTTTTAAAGAAAAAAATAACTTACAAAATTTAGTCCCAAAGGACTGAATTGTCATTGGTATCCCATTTGTTGGCCTCTAAAATCTGGCCTCCATCTACCTTTTTGGGTCTTATCTCCAGCTTTTCTCCCTTTTGAATGTTGTAGTCTGCAAGACACACTGCAGTCTCCCACCATTGCTCATGGTGGAATACGGTTTTTACCCAATGTCAGAATTGTGTTTATATCACATGGTTCAATTTTTACATCTGCTGACCAAATTCAAACCACGGTGAGATACCACTTCACACCCATTAGGATGGCTATTATAACAAAAAGAAAAATTTTGGTGAGGATGTGGAGAAATTGGAACCCTTGCATACTGTTGGTGGGAATGTAAAATGATTCAGCCTTTATGGAAAACAAGATGGCGGTTTCTCAAATAATAATAGAATTACCATATGATCCAGCAGTTCCACTTCTAACTATATACCCAAAAGAATTGAAAGCAGGGACTTGAACAGGTATTTGTATACTCATGTTCATAGCAGTAGCATTCACAATAGCCAAAAGGTGGAAGCAACCCAAGTGTCCATCAACAGATGAATGGGTAAACAAAATGTGCTATGTCCGATCCTTTAAGAAGGAAGGAAATTCTGACATGCTGCAACATGGATGAACCTTTAAGACATTGTGCTGAGTGAAATAAGCCAGTCACAAAAGGACAAATTTTATATGATTCCATTTATATAAGGTACTTAAGAGTAATCAAAGTCATAGAGACAGAAAGTAGAGTGGTGATTGCCAGTGGCCAAGGAGGGGGGGAAATGGGAGTTATTGTTTAATTAATAGGAAATTTCAGTTTGGGCAAAAAGTTCTGGAGATGGATGATGGTGATGGTTGCACCCCAGTCTGAATGTACTTAATGCCACAAAACTCTACACTTAAATGATTAAAATGATGTTTTATGTTATGTATATTTTATCACAATTTAAAAAAATTTTCTTTTTGATCTGCCGACCAGACCTTCCGTACCACCCTAGCCACATGTAACCTACCTTGAGTGCCATCCACTGGGTCCTTAGGTACTGCCCAGTATTGTTGCTTCTCACACATGCATGTCTTGTCACTTAGACCGTGGATCCCCCCAAGGAGAGGCTGCATCTTGTTTCTCACTAGTTCTGTCACAAGAGGCAGCTGGGTAGGGTGCGAGGAGCACAGACTTTGGGTGCAGACAGAATCAGAATACAAACTGTTTACTGCGATCCAGTCCTCCACCTCTTGCTTCACTGTGTGCCCATGGGCAAATTATTTACCCTTTCGGTTGTTTTCCTCCTTTAATCCTTTAGTGATAAGGTTCTCACAGGACTTCTGTGAGCGTTGATGAGATGACATGCCAGTCGTTGAGATTCTGGGCCAGTCATCATATAGTAGTTCTATTTTTTGTCATTTCTATATGGCCCGTTTTACCTCTGATAGAATACTGATATGGGATGAGTGACTGGTATTTCTACTGCTAACTGGCCTAGTCCCAAGAAAACAAGTCTGTCGTTGCCAGAAATTCGTCCCAGGAAAGAGCCCATTTCGTGTTACTTAGGTAGAATAACCATTGATCTAAACAGTCCTCTTCTCTGCCCTGAAACAGTCATTTTTCCTTCCACAACTCCAGAAATACATATGTATTTCTGGAATATTCCTTACCAAAAGCGAGGTAAGGGTTAATTTAACCAACTTACCAGTACCGGTTTTATGTTAGTCCATGGTCACGCTGGGATGTTAAGAACGTGCCGCCTCCTGACAGACACATAGCGCCCCTCTGAGCCGTATTTAACATCAGTGTAGGAAGGCCGGAGAAGTCCAAAGTCAAGCTTCCTGGGAAATGAGAGGGGTCTTCCAGGATTTATTACAGTGTGTGCTAGGATGTATTGTGTGTGAGTTCTGCCCGGCTGATGAGTGGAGTAGGTTGCCGCTGGGATCCGCACCCGCGAACCTGGGCCGCGGAAGCGGATCGTGCAGAACCTGAACCGCTCTGCCACAGTATTGTTAGTGATTCTGTTTTTGGTAGCGGTGGTGAAGAGGTAGGATGCTCTGATTTTAAATTATGTCGATCAAATTACGTTGCCCTTTTAAAATGTTAACTTTTCGATATATTCATATTATATTGTGGCTTTTAAAGTGTGTTTTTTCTAAAGTCTGTATGCTCTGGTGATTTGGGTTCAATATGTTCTAACATTTTGTTTTTATTACTGTATTTTTCGAAATAATGAGTTGAAATCATCTCAAATTAAGTACAAGCTTAAAATCCATTGATTTCTTCTCTCTGATCTTCCCAGTTCCTTCTGTGTCTGAGCCTCTCCCTACTGGGGGGTGGTCCTTGGAGACGCCTCGGCCAATCAGAGCCTCCTGTCCTTATGGACCCTGCACTGATTGGTCACTTCTCTTGGGAGCCTGGCTCTGCTCAAGTACGGTTCTCGTGTCTTGCTAGACAGGTGTGGTTTTTTTTTTTTTTTTGCTGCCAGAGACCATTTCCTCTTGTTCCTTGTTACTGTTCACTTCTACACCATTATGTTTGGAAATCTAGTCACGAGAGAGCAGAGTACTCTTGAGAGTACTGTGTTTATACTTCCAGAGTCATCACAGCTGTGTGTAAATGTTATGAATTTAGGACATTCAGCAGGTTAAATGTCATCTTCCCTTTTCATTTTCATGTCTCTTCAGTCACTGCTTCAACCACCTGTGAGAAATTAGAAAAAGCCAGGAACGAGTTGCAAATAGCTTATGAAGGATTTGTCCAGAAGCTAAACCAGCAGCACCAGACTGATCTCACAGAGCTGGAGAACCGGCTGAAAGAATTTTACACCGGGGAGTGTGAAAAGCTTCAGAACATTTACATTGAGGAAGCAGAGAAGTACCAAAGCCAGCTGCAAGAGCAGGTCTGTGCTTTTGGGAGCCGAGCATGGTCTTGGTCATGGCCACTTATTTGAAATCTAACTGCTGTTGGTGGTGAACTTCCTTCGATGAACTTCTCTTCGTTGAACATCCATTGATGAACTTCTTTTTGTTTTTTAGTTAAATAAGTGAAAAGATTATTTTCTTAAGATCAAAGCAATGTACATAGGTTGAGCAAAAGAGGGGAAGAGAAAAAGGAAGAAAAGATAAAATTAGAAACAACCCTTTATCCTACTTCCTAGGAATAATCCCTTTGTGAGCATTCTGGCATTTTGTGGCTAAGCCATTGGTTTGCATTTCTTCTTTTTTAAAATAGCACTTGTTTAATAACCCATATTTCTCACTTCATAGTATATCATAAGCCTCTCTTTAATTTTCTTGCTCCCTTTTAAAGTCAGTTTTTCATTCAGCAAATATTTACAGAGCACCTACTATATGCCAGGCACGTGCTAGGGACTGAGGATATGGAAGCCAAAGTGACAGGCGTGGAGCTTAAGTGGTCCTGTCCCCGTGGAACCTAATCCTCATTGCTCATGATGGACTCCGCCATTTCCATCCTCGAACCCTGGAGAACTTGTGTGTTTGGTTCCTGAGGGGAACGGCGTGGAGAATTGGGAGTGGCCAATCCACGCTGGGTCGTTCTTCACCTGTGTTAGGTAGCCCTTTAATGTGAATGCAAGCTCGTGTGTCAGGTCTCCTACTGTTGCTGCTTATTATTCAACTTGGGACTTCTGATTTTACTGGTAAACTATTGTTTTGTTTTCTTATAGTTTGACAACTTAAATGCTGCCCACGAAACCTCCAAGTTAGAAATTGAAGCTAGCCACTCGGAGAAAGTAGAATTACTGAAGAAGGCCTATGAGACTTCCCTTTCAGGCAAGAATGCTTTTTTTCTATTTAAATAGAAGAAGATCTAATGGAACAGCGTGAGATGTTTTAAAACGGAAATGATTCACGACTTTCTCCTCCAGAGAATAGCGTGTGGTATTCAGTTTCGAGGGTTTTTGGTTTCTTTTTTGCATTGTTCATAGTCAGCAGATGCCCTTTGCCCTAAGGATGGGAATAATTTGTTATAAATGCCAGGCTTTTAGGAAAGAAGATGAACTTTTAAAGAACTGAAAGGCCTTTTCGATACGAGTTGTCCTTTACCGCTGTAGGTCCTGGGAAGTTGAAGGTGTTAGTTTATATCCTGGCCACGGTAAAGGAGCCTCGCTAAGCACTCTTGCTCACGTGAACTCTTGCGCACCAACACTACCGTGACACGTAGGTGGCCCTTGTTAAATAGAAAAAGAATCTTTTATTTCATCGTGATTGGAAGAGTTGAAGGAAAAGAGGAAGAAGCCATTTCCTTCAGAACCTCATTGGCCATGTAGCTGAAGTTGTTACCCTAAACTCATTGCATCCTACAGAGAAGCCTGGGGACAGGGGGCGAGGACGGGGCCGTGTGACCTTTGGCAAAGGTCTTTCTCATCAGAAGAATAGAGTTGTTGTGTGAAGTCAGAGATGATAACAAGTAAAAGTGACTGGCTCGGGGTAAACATTTAGTAAGCATTGTTTTCTTCCCTCCTGCTAGAAAGGGGTTTGATTTTAGACTTCTCTTTGGTTCATGAAGAGCAAATGAGAAAGAGCACAGGCACTCCAGACCTGGAGTCTGAAGGCCAGTGTTTGAGGCACCGCCCCTGGGAAGTACACTATGTGTTCCCTAAGGTCTCCTGGCCTCTCAGAGCCTCTGTGCTCTCAGTCATAAAATGGGACTATCTGCCCTACACACCTCAGAGGGCTAATGTGAGAAGAGATAGCTTAATTTATATAAGAGCATCATACAAGTATAGGGTAATGTAGTCGTATTGCTTTGTAATCAACTCTTACATCTGTGCTTTATCAACTCTAGAATACAATGATCTCATAGGATGTTATTGCCTCACAAAATATCACTTCTTTCCAGAAATCAAGAAAAGCCATGAAATGGAAAAGAAATCACTTGAGGATTTGCTTTATGAAAAGCAAGAATCATTAGAAGTAAGTCAATCTCAATAACCACTCCCGCCCCCCCCCCCCCCCAAATCACCATCTTTGAGGTGTGTGTGGTTTTGGCGTGTTTCTGTGTACATTTGCTATATTTCTGGTGTCTGCTTGTTAACTTACGTTCCACATTCCATTGTTTGTGTTTTAGAAACAAATCAATGATCTGAAGAGTGAAAATGATGCTTTAAATGAAAAGTTGAAATCAGAAGAAGAAAAAAGAATATCAAGAGAGAAAGCCAGTTTAGTAAGTTGTGTGTGCTCCTCCATCACTACTGAATTTTTCCTGTGCTCAGCTGCCTCTTAGAGTCAACAGAGTGTTCAGCAGCTGGAGAAATAACATGGGTTTGGAGTCCTTTTCATATCTTGCAGTGTGATTTTTAAAATATATAAAACGGCTTCTTTGTTTACTGGTGTCTTTTTTTTTTTAATCCTAAAAGCTGACATACAGATGAAGCCCAATTTGTTGGGAGTGGTCTAAGCTAATACCTACAGGAAGACAAAAAACTATAAATTAGGGCCAGGGTTTTATGTGAAACTTCATTTTTTTTTAACCGACTGCTAGATTGAGATATAATCTACATACCGTGATATTCACCCTTTTAAAATGTACAGTTCTGTGGTTCACAAGTCATACATTGGTCACCAGTATCTAATTCCAGAACATTTTTATCACCCCAAGAGGAAACCCTGTACCCATTAGCAGTCACTCTCTGTCCCCCCCCCCCCCCCCCCCCCCCCCCCCC